>NC_134265.1:367350916-367650916 GCF_031893055.1 Leptodactylus fuscus | reverse complement strand
TTACTAGTAATGTTTGTAAGAGGAGCAGAACGGGTTGGTAAGGTTTTCCTCAAGACACATCAAGCACAATTTTTGCAATATTTGGCGATGTCATTCTCCATTTTTGGCCAGTAGAACCACAAGGTGAGTAGTCTTCTCTGCCCCTAAGTGGCCATGCTCATCATGCAGTGCTTTCAGAACGCTCTCTCTGAAGACAGCAGGCAGGACTAATTGCCTCCTCGACCCTCTCTTCCACCGCTCAGCCTCTCAGTACAACAGTCCATGTCTCATTACCAGCTACTTTGCCTGCTTAGCCAGTAGGAGGGCCTCTTCAGACCTCAACTCTGGCCTCCCAGGCCTCTGGCCTCTATTAATCCACCACTGAACTGTCCCCACTGCTGGATCTTCCTTCTGGGCGGTTTCAATCTGCAACGGAGGCAGAGAGTCTTGATTCACATTCGTTACCCAGCAGTACAACGAAGGGATAGCTTCCTCCGAGGCTCCCAGGGAATGCATGTAACCTCGGTTAGGGGCACCTCCAGCTCTTTGTAACTGACACATGACTAACAGGTCTGGAGCAGAAACCTCTATCCACCCATCCTTATCTTCCTTGTTTATTCTGCACAACACTCAAAAAATATAAATGAGGTATTGCCATAACTGTACTGACCCACAGAATAAAGGTAACATATTACTTATGCTGTACACTGCACGAAAAAAAAAAATGCTAAAAAGCAATGCCAGAATTGATGTTTCCTTTTACATCCCACCCAGAAAGAGTTAATAAAATGTAGTCAATGAGTTACAGGCACCCCAAAATGGTGGCATTGAAAAGCACATCTAATACCGCAAACACCAAGCCCTCATATGGCCACATTGCCAGAAAATAAATAAAAATCTAGCTTGTACAATGTGAAGACAAAAACCCCAAAAGTCGCCAAATCATTAGGACATAAGTGGCTGCGACTAGAAGGAAATGTATAAGCGGTACGAGCGTTTTCAGGGGACCCCCCATATTTAGAGCTTATGAGGGATAATACACCAGCGCTGATCCCCCAGAATGCCCCTCTCCCCCATCCGTGTCATAGGAGCTAGTGGGAAAATAGAATGGGATTTGGTGCACTCAATTTACTCCGCACAGCTTACACATTCACTTCGGGGTTACTAATGCTACTACATCACTTGATAAATTCTTTGAGGGGTGCGGTTTTCAAAATGGGGGGGGGGAGAGTCACTTTCTAGAGGTTTCCACTGTTTTGACTCCTCAAGAACTTTGTAAATGCGACATGGTTCCTGAAACTGATCACAGCCAGATCTGCCCTCTAAAAGCTCCTTGGCGCGCCTTCCCTTCTGCGTCTCGCTGTGCGTCCATATATTACATTACACCCACAAGTGGGGTACTATGGTAGTCGGGAGAACTTGCATAACAAATTGTGGGGGGCGTTTTCTCCTTTAACCCCTTGTGAATGTGCAAATTCTAGGGCTTAACGAAAATATTAGTATAATAAAATCAAATTTGAAAATTTCACCTCCATTTTGTATTAATTCCTGATAAGCACTTATAGGGTTAAATTACTAGGTATATGTTGTTTTTAGAGATGAACGAACACCGTTCAATTGAATAGGTATTCGATCGAATATCAGGCCATTCGAGGTATTCGTTCCCAATCAAATACCACGCGGTATACGCAGTAAAAATTCGTATCGCCTCCCACCCTTCCTGGCGCGTTTTTTGCACCAATAACTGTGCAGAGGAGGTGGGACAGGAACTACGACAAAGGAGGCAGTGAAAAAAAATTGAAAAACCCATTGGCTGCCGAAAACATGTGACCTCCCATTTATAAGAACGGCCGCCGCCCTATTCGCCATTTTTGCGGTGAGACATAGGGAGAGAAAGACATCTGCTGAGGGCTAGATAGCGATTAGCTTCAGATAGGCAGGGAAGAACTAAAGAAGAAAACCAGCAGCTCTTCTCAGAGATATACACTGTAGTGACAGGAGTCCAGCTGTCCCCGGACGGTGGAAAACAGGGACACACAACAGATACAACTTCATATATAGCGGAGAAACAGCGTTCATTGTCGGCTGTCCGCACACAGAATACGCGGAATCCACAGCAGTGACTACATCATATAGAGCTGGAAAAAGCCTTGAATTTTGGGGTTTCCTAAAAAATAACAGCAATCCACAGCAGTTACAAGTTCATATAGCTGAAAAAAACCTTTAATTTTGGGGGGTCCTGAAAAATAGCAGCAATCCACAGCAGTTACTTCTTGCTATATACATGCAAACCAGCTTTTCAAGCTGTGTAACCCCAAAACAAGGAAACAGAGCAATTAGTTCAGGCTATGGCCGCTCAATCCAGATATCCAGGGCGTGTACCCCCAAAAACTAGATGGGAGACACCGAAATTCAGTCAGGCTATGTCTGCTCAATCCAGTTGTTCACAGTGTGTAACCCCAAAACCTAGGTGGGAAAGACAGAAATTCAGTCAGGCTATGTCCGCTCTTTTCAGTTTTTCACGCTGTGTAACCCCAAAACTTAGATGGGAGAGACAGAATTTCAGTCAGGCTATATCAGCTCAATCCAATTTTTAAGGGTCTACCCCTTGTATGTTTCATTTATTTCTGTGACATTATTTCCACCAATCACTCAAGCAGTACAAGCACCGGACACTGGTACTAGAACACTGACACTGCTCTATAAATGTCGTACAACTGCAGCCATTACTTCAACGCCCTCCCAGGATCTCTTTTCGGGTCCTTTTCCCCCTCTGTTGAACCCCTTCCCCTCAATACGGTGTGATACACTAAACAATATATTGGATACTCAGGTCGCTTGTGTCTACCTATTTCCAAGGGCAACTGTTGGCATTCTTCACAGTCACACAAGTACAGTTAAGGATTGTTTGATGCGATATCTCAACCTTTCACCCTCACAAGTTTATTTCCTAAAGTATGAGGAAACTTTAATGAAGGACAATTCGAACATCTGGTGTGACCGTTGTGACAGGACCAGGGTAAAAGTGGGAGAAGGAGTATACATTTCTCCCAGGTTCCTGTCAGACACAATCTAGGTGCAGCTGAGCAAAGCTGCGCTCCTGGCTGGTGGGTCTTACTAAAACCCTGGTAAAGGTCTGGCTGCTGGAGCAGGGAGTATTGGTGTCTCTACTCCATTTAGCCACTCTAGGTTTTGGGATATGTGGAGTTAAATCCTTGCACCATACTTGGCTGGATTGAACTTTCATTTTGTGCCAAAAAGTGGTGAAGACAGCGATCCCTGAACTAATCTCGTTACACCGTCCATTGCCAACTGCAGCACTGAAGTTACCATCTCTGGAAATGGTACACCTTCTTTCTCTGCATTTAGCCATGCTCGATGCTATGCTAGTTGTGATGCTATGCTAGATGTGTTTTTCAGCACTGAGGCCACCTCCTCTGAGATCCCAAAGGAACTTCAGCAGATTTCTGTATTGCACCCAAAGAGAAGAGAAAATAAGTGTACGGCGCAGAGGGAATGGAGAGGACAGAGCTGAGGTCGGCCAGGAACTTCCAAAACATGCGCCTATACTTTTCCCTCATGGTGAAACTACCTCGGTGGCGGTAGTTTGGCCAGGGGGTGCCATTAACGTGTCCCAGACCTTGGAATAAGTCTTGCAACATGGCCAAGTTATGCATGAGTGGCCTTGCTGCTTCTGGACATGCCTTTATCTGTAGCCAACGTTTTTGCTGCTTAGCTCTCGCCTCCACATCTACATTACTTTCACCCCTAGACATCACCCCAGTCTATGCCTCTGCTTCTAGCCACCTTTTTTGCTACTTAGCTTGCCTCCACATCTACACTGTTTTTGCCCCTAGACATAACCCCTATCCATGCCTCTGCCTCTAGCCACTTTTCCCAGTTTAGCTTCACTCCACATCTACACTGCTTTCCCCGCTAGACATCACCCCTGTCCATGTCGGGTCGGTGGCCTCGTCATCCACCAACTCCTCTTCCAATTGCTCACTGTCCCCTTACTGCAAACCACACATAACCACAGCTTGCCCTGATGGCAACTGTGTCTTATCACCGAGGCCCAGAAACGTCGGTTGTGGGTCCACAACCACAAAATTGGAAGGAAATGGCGGATGCTTCAGTATTTGTAACACCTTTTCCTGGTGCTCGGGTCTGGTCTGCGTTATACCCTGCTTAACGCAGCTGCCATATCCGGAATTGTGATGAGCACATGCTAATGTTTTGTGTCCAGTGGAAAGGATGGAATAGGAATTCACATAAGTCTGCCACCCATGGAAACTCATGGTGCAGAAACTGAGGGAGCTGACTTTGATGAACCCTTGGGTTTTGGAGATGGAACTCCATCAAAGGTCTCTGCAGCTCAAACACCCTGCTCAACATATGGTATCTAGGGTTTCAGCGTGTGGAGATGTCGCACAACAGCCGCTGTTCGGGCAGATTTAGGCGTTGCTGGAGTGTTTTGAGGCTAGCAGCGGCTCCTGTCCACTTGTGAAAGTGGGCGCACAAACACCGAACTTTCACCAGTAGCTCGTGTACATTTGGGTATGTTTTCAAAAAACGTTGCACCACCAAGTTAGATGTGGGCCAGGCATGGAACACGTTGGGAGGCTGGCAAGCTCCAGAGTCACTACCAGGATGCGGGCATTTTTACATATGCGACCCTGCCTGGGCCCAGGTGCAGCAGGGAAATACACATTGCCAACTCAGCCAGGATGGCATCTCTGACCTCGGAGGCAGTGTGCTGTCTGTCCCCCAAGCTGATGAGCTTCATCGCGGCCTGCTGACGTCTCCCCACGCCAGTAGCTGGGCTCGATTCAAGGGCGGAAGAGGAGGAGGGTGGTGTTTCAGCACTCCTGCCAGGAATATTGGGTGGGGAGACAAGGCAGGCCGCCACAGTTTGTAACCCGATCCCAGCCTCAACTACATTCAGCCAGTGTGCCGTGATTGAGATGTACCGTCCCTGGTCGCATGCACTTGTCCACACGTCGGTGGTAAAGTGGAACTTTGTGCAACTTAGCGCAGAACTTAGGGCCCGCCTAATGTTACGAGACATGTGCTATTGCAAGGCTCAACTCACCCAAAGGGCCAAAAACACTGCTGGTGAATTTTGTTCCGTTCCAAAGGACTCTGTGTTTAGATTTGGCTCAGTCACAGCTCCAGGACATGCCTTTGAAGGCAAGGTTTCCTTTAGTGGCTCCATCTCAGCAGGATGATGATGGTGAAGCTTGGTTAAATCTGGTGTCGGAAGGGAAAGTGGTTTCTGATCTACAGCTAAAGTACTGGAGCATGTTCTTTGGACAATTAACACCTGATCAGAACCCTGTAGAGGTAATGTAGAGTCTGATATTAGAGGACCATTACTGCTAGTAGTTGTTTCAGCCAATTCTCCACCTTTGTGGCCCTCTAAATAAAAATACCCCCAGGGCTGGATGCCAAAATGTTATCAATTTCACAATCAAGGTCAATGTCTGGGTCCTCAGTCCAATCCACTGCATCAATCCAACACAATGAGAGTGATGGTTCTGGAATCAACGTTTTAGGGGCTAAGAATTTTAAAGGGGCTAACACTCTGCTGGTGCAAGGCTCAACTCACCCAAAGGACCTAAATCTCTGCAGGTAGAGGCTGAAGTCACCTGAAGGGCCTCAATCTCTGCTGGGAGCTCAGCTTAAGGGCCTGGAACTTCATTTGGAAGGGCTCACGTTAAGGGCGTTAAAAGTGAATTTTGGAAGGTCTTACCACATCAAACAAACATAACCAATGACAGTTCATGGTGGGGGTTTTGGATTTCCCATTGCCTATTCCATATTCCTATTTCCCACTTTAATAGAGGTTTTTTGGAATGTGGAAAGTGTGTAGTTGTTAGGCTGTGATGTTGGGGTAATAGAGGGACTTTGGTATGTTAGATGCCCCCAGACATGCTTCCCCTGCTGTCCCAGTTACATTGCAGAGGTGTTGGCATCATTTGCTGAGGTGTCATAGTGGACTTGGTGACCCTCCTGAGTCGAATGGTGGGATCCCCTGAAACAAAGCATTTTCTCCCATAGACTATAATGCGGTTCGATATACGATCGAATAGTCAAATATGGAGTGGCTATTCGAAACGAATAACGAATATCAAATATTTTACTGTTCACTCATCTCTAGTTGTTCTGGCTTATTTAAGGGGTGCAGTTTTGAAAATGGGGTGATTTATGGGGGGTTTCTAATACAATGGTCTTTCAAAACCCCTTCATCACTGGATTAGAAACTTAAAAAATGGGTTTTAGAAATTTCTTGAAAATTTTGAATATTGTTTCACTTGTAAACCTTATAATGTCTGTAAAAAATAAAAGGGTGACTAAAGTTTGATGCCGACATAAAGCAGAGATCTGGGACATGAGATTTAGGATATAATTTTGGCGGTCTGACTATCTGTATGCAATGCACATCATTTCAAACTTTATAAAATGCGTATTTTTCAAAATTTCCATCAAATTTCCTATTTTTTCATAATTAAACACAAAACATATCAAACAAAATTTATTACTAACATGAAGAACAATGTGTTACGAAAAAAAGTCTCAAAATCACTTTGGTAACTTAAAGTGTTCCAAAGTTATTGCCACATAAAGTGACATGTCAGTTTTGAAAAATTGAGCTTGGTCAGGAAGTCAAAAAGTGCCATCGGCGGGAAGGGGTTAATCTATCGTTGTCCTCCAATCCACCCATAACCCCTAATAATTTTGGTTGCCTTTTTTGCACTTTTTCAAGTTTGATTATATCTTTCTTGTATACTGAGGCCCAAAATTGCATATTTACCTAGTAGATGAGGTTGAGGTTGGATAAGGTTGGATGAAGACATCAGTCCATCAAGTCCAGCCTATAACATCTACAAGGACTTGGCTTGGGTTCCTCCACTAACCTCCAGTTTTCTATCTAGCTATAACAATATATTGACAGATTTATTGACTTTCTATGAAATTTCCCCCATTGTTTGTGGGATGATCAGTCAGAACATTAGATTGTAGCCTCAGTAGTGTCAGGGGTTAATGTGAGTGATGGCAATCTTTGTACAGGACTATGGAATATATTTGTGTTATAGAAGGAAGTAAATCAGTATAAGACAAGGACGGCCGGGACGGGTTATTTCTTCTACAATTCTCTATAGTAAGGACGGTTCAGAGCACAATCCTCGGAGAGAAGATCCAGAATGATGTGCGGTGAGAGCAGAGAATGTAACATCTATCCCATCATACTGTATAAAAGGAGGGAGATGAGAGCAGTCACCATATAGCATGTCCCTGATCCTGGGGGCCGTGCTGTCTGTGTCACTGCTTCTATCCATCATGTCTCACTGAGGACTGGAGATACGTCATCTCATCATCATCATCATTATCCTACTCCTACAAGGAGATGAGCATTATCATTATTCTGTTCTTTCTTCTTTGGTTTCCTTTTACACAATTAGTCTGTGATCTCAGGATTAGAGAAGTTTATAAGGATGTACAGAAAGGTTCCCAGGATGGAGATCTCATCATTGGGGGGTTATTGACAATGTATAGAGCTGCAGAATATCAAGAACCCCCAGACTACAATTCCACAGGTTATTCATGTACTGAGTAAGTCCTTATTTCATGTACAAATTGCCATCAGAGAAGTAGAGCGAGTTGTGTGAGGTCTGTAGACAATTCTCTGAAGATAAGGACTTGATAAACCATATGGAAGTGTCTGTGATATTTCTGTAGCCGGAGGATCTTGTGCAGGTTCTTGTGATTCTCCTCATATTCCGGCTCCTAGTAAATGCTGCTCATGTATTCCTATCAGTATCCTCAGCTATACACAGGGATCACTTACAGTCTTTACACTCACTATGGGTTAATAACTTCTCAGTAAGGCCGAGGCCCCACCTTGTGAATACGCCATGATTTGACCGTGGAGGAAACTGCGGCAAAAACCATGGCATTTTACATTCCCTACAAAGTGGATGAGATTCTGGGTAATTCTATTCACACATTACAGGAAAATATCCACAGCACAAATAGGGACACAAAGTCCGCAGAGGAATCTCAATGGTGTGTAAGGTCCAACCAAGCTGGAGTTGTACTGCTTCATAATATCTCTGCGTATCAGGGAGATTGATGGCTCCGTCAATCTCGAGACGTGTCAGAGCCGCATGCACTAGACGTTTGTGTTTCCTTTTAAACATAGTTAGAGGAGAGAGCTCGGATGGATTTGCAGAAAGACTTAGGGAGATCTATCGCGAGCATTTGTGGTTTATGCAGGATCTTGGTACTATATATGTTTCTTCTGCCCAACCAGGAGAGCAAAGTAATATTGAAGTAGTGTGTGGATTTCCTCTAATAAGGAAACAAAGGTCAATTTATAAATCCAGTCAATGTCTTTGAAAAGTTTAACCCCTTAAGGACAAGCCCAAAACTGCGTTATGGACCCGGCCTCGATTATCAAAACTGACATGTGTCACTTTAAATGGCAAGAACTGTGAGACGCTTTACTGTAACTTACACAAGTGATTATTAAATAGTTTTTTCATGTTAGTAGCAAACACTAATCAATATTTTTGTACTTAGGTATAAAAAATAGGAAATTTGATGGAAATTTGAAAAAAATTGCAATTTTCAAAATGTGAAATTCTCTGCTGTTCAGGCAGACAGTCATACCACCCAAATACATGAATAAATCTCATCTGCCATATCTCGGCTTTATATCGCCATCATCTTTTGTTTGTCTTCTCATTTATTTGGATGTTACGAGGCTTACAAGTGTAACATCAATGTTCCAGATTTACAAGAAAATTCCCCAAACTAATTTTATAGGGACGACTTCAGTTCTGAAAGGAATTATAAAGGCCGATATAATAGAAGCCCCCATAAATCACCCCATTATCAAAACTGCACCCCTCAAATAATGCAAAACAGCATTTGGGATGTTTATTAAGCCTTTAAGCATTTCAGAAGAATACAAATAATATGGAGGTGAAATTTAGACATTTCTTTTTTTTTTCACTAACACATTCATTTAAACCTAAAACTAACACAATCACAAAGGGTTAAAGAAGAAAATACATCTGACAGTTTATCCTGCAATCTCTTCTGAGCACAGCAATACCCCCATGTGGGTGTAAACTGATGTTTGGGCAGACGGCAGCGCACAGAAGGGAAGGAGCGACACTGGGGATATGAAAAGCAGATTTTGCTGGAATAGTTTTCAGGCGCCATGTCTCATTTGCAGAGTCCCTAGAGGACCAAAACAATGGGAATCATATAAAAGTGACCCCATTTTAAGAAACTACACCCCTCACAGAATTCATCAAGGGGTATAGTGAGCATTTTCACCCTACAGCTCATTTACAGATTTTCAAACATTGTGCACATGAAAAATTACTAAAATGTCACTTTATCCAAAAGTTTTCATTTTCACAAGGGGTTAAAGGAGAGAAAGCCCCCCATCTTGTTAAACAATTGCTCCTGAACTCGGCATTACCCCATAGGTGGTCATAATCTGCTGTATGGGAACATGGGGGGCTCAGAATGGAAGGAAAGATATTTGGCTTTTAAAGGGCAGATTTTGCTGGAATAGTTTTCAGGTGCCAGGTCACATTTGCACAGCTCCTAAAGTACCAATACAGTGAAAACCCCCCAAAAGTGACCCCATTTTAGAAACTACACCCCTCAAGGAATATATCAAGGGTATTATAATTTTAAACCTAAAAATTATTTCAAAAAATTAACGTACATGGGCAACATGGTGACTTAGTGGTTAGCACTGCAGTCTTGAAGCGCTGAAATCCTTGGCTCAAATCCTGCCAGGAGCAACATCTGCAAAGAGTTTGTATGTTCTTCCCATGTTTGCATGGATTTCCTCCCATACTCCAAATACGTACTGATAGGAAAAAATTTACATTGTGATCCCTATAGGGAGCTCATAGTCTACATAAAAAATTAAAAAAAATGAATGTACAAAATGAAAATTCAAATTTTTAAAGAAATATTCAATTTCATTGACTAAAACGTTGTGGCCACTTTGTGGCATCAGAGACATTCAGTCCTAGAACTATTAAGTGGGCCATCCAGGGAGGACAGAATATTATATATGTGGGTGTACACTGCTGCTTGGGCACACGGCAGGGCTCAGAAGGGAGGGAGTTCTGACTTTTTAGCTTTTGGGGTACAGATTTAGAGGGACCCTCTGGGAGCCAAGTTGTTTTTGCAGTGCCCTGAAGGTGCCAGTAAACTGGAATTCCCCAAGAAGTGACCCCATATTGTAGGTGCAATTTTAGGGTCTCTGCAAATGTGACATGGTGTCCAAACACCAACAATCTAAATCTGCACTCCAAAAGCCACATAGCGCTCCTTCACATCTGCGCCCTGCCATGTGCTCAAACGGCAGATTATGCCTACATGTATGACACTGGCTTACACCAGATGACGCACTTAATGCCATATGTGGGTAGAAAATGCTGTTTGGGCACAGGTGGGCACAGAAGGGAAGGAGCGCTATTTTGGTTTATGGAGCACAGTTTGGTTTTAGGACACCATGCCACAAAGCCCCTGAAATGCCAATAAAATGGAATCCACAGACATGTCACCCCATTTTGGACATTACCCCACTGAAGGGATTTATCAAGTGGCGTAGCGAGCATTTTTAACCCTTGAGTGTTGCATTTATTTAGCTTTTTAGAAATGAATCCGCAGCTGATAATGAAAAGTTACAGATTAAAATTTTCCAGAGATTTGCCATTTCAGTGCCCGATATGTTGTGCCCAGCTTGTGTCAGCAGAGATACACACTCCAAAAATGGTTATGTGGGTATCCCGGGCACAACAGCTTTTAGAGAGATAATCTCTGATACAAGTCGGGCACAACAATTTTTTGGAGGGTGCTAGACATCCAGTTACGATTCTTACTGATTACAAAAACTTAAGATATTTGGACACTGCAAAACATTTAAATGCCAGATAAGCTCGGTGGGCGCTTTTCTTCGCCCATCTCAACTTTTCATTTACCTATATTCCCGGTACTAAGAATGTCAGGGCGGACGCTCTGTCAAGAAGTTTAACCCCCAACCATGAATCCGACAAACCTGAATTTTTGCAGAAAAGGGGTGTTGTGTTGGCAGCCCTGGATACTCAGTTGAAGGCTCAGATTTTGAAGGCTCAGGACAGTGCTCCTAGGGGGACCCAACGGGTGTAAGTTGTTTGTCCCGAAGGTTCTACGGGGTCAGTTGTTACAGGAATGTCATGACTCCAGACTGGCAGGGCATCCTGGGGTCGCAGAAACTAAGAGATTACTTACTAGGAATTTTTGGTGGCCAGTTTGTAGAGCGGAGGTGGTGGTGCATGTGGCTAAATGTGCGGTCTGTGCCAGATCTAAAGCCTCTCATGCGCAGACTGCGGGGTTACTGCATCCATTGCCTATTCCTAGTAGTGATTGGACACATTTGGCCATGGACTTCATTATGGACTTGCCACGATCGGAAGGTAACACTGTTATTTGGGTCATAGTTGACCGTTTTAGTAAAATGTGTCATCTGATTACTTTTCCTAGGTTGCCCTCAGCCAAAATTTTGGCGAAGGAATTTGTTAAAAATGTGGTGCGTCTGCATGGAGTTCCGGAGGACATTGTCTCTGACAGGGGTTCTCAGTTTGTAGCTCGTTTCTGGAGGGCATTTTGTGGCAGACTGGGTATAAAATTGTCCTTCTCCGGGTATCATCCTGAGACTAATGCGCAGACTGAAAGAAAAAATCAAGATATTGAGCAGTTCCTTCGTTGTATTGTCTCTGATAATCAGGATGATTGGGCAGGTTTTTTGCCTTTGGCAGAGTTTGCTCTCAACAACCATGATTCCTCTGCGGCGGGCTGCTCTCCGTTTTTCTGTTGTAATGGTAAACACCCTATTTTTGGGCCCTTTTCTGGAGCTAAGTCTTCTGTGCCAGAGGTGGAGTCCTTCTCTCTCAAGATGGAGGATGTCTGGGTCAGGGTAAGGAGAAATCTGGTATCCTGTTCGCAGAGAACTAAAATGGTGGCTGACGGGAAAAGGAGAAAGGTTGACTTTGTGGTGAGTGACAGGGTGTGGCTATTAGCTAAAAATTTGAAATTGAAGGTCCCCTCTAAAAAGTTTGTGAGTCTTTTTTCTGTGACGGAACTTATTAATGAAGTTTCGGTCAGGTTAGACATTCCCCCCTCATGGAAAATAAACCCCGTGTTTCATGTCTGTGTGCGGTGGAGACTGCGCCTACAATTGTGCCTCCCCTGGACTCAGATGGAGAGTATGAGGTCTGCCGGATTGTGGACTCACGATTTTTGAGGGGAACCCTTCAGTATTTGATGGCTTAGAAGGGGTATGGTGTGGAAGACAACTCTTGGGTTCGTGCTTCTGAGGTTTCTGCCCCCAGACTGGTGGCTGCCTTCCACTGGAGATATCTGGATAGGGCTGGGCCCAGGAACCCGGGGGATTCCCATTGAAGGGGGGGGGGGGTACTGTCATGACCTGAGTACTTTAATAAAATTTGTATGTTTTTCTGGCAGGGTTTGGTTGGGGATTTGATCCAGTGTTCTGTGGCTCTCTGGTGGTTTTCTTACCATTAGGACATTAGTTTGTGTGTTGAGTATCTTCCTTCAGTGTACACTTGATGTTTCTTTGATTTGAGCCTCAGGTGTTGGTCATACTCATCATCCTATCAGATGGTTCTGGGGCCTGTATAAGGCAAAGGGATGGCTTCAGTTTTTGCCGGTTTTCGTTGTGACCAACCTGAATTCGTGGCTCAGTGAGGAGGAGTATTTGTGGAAGTTACAGCTGATTTGGAAGTGGTGTGAGTGTTGCCTTGTGTGTGAGTTTGGTTTTCCCCTCCACGCTTCTACTCTACCCTGTCCTTCAGTTTCTTGTTGCCTGACACTGTCTTGGTATTAGTGAGGTTTTGTTTGGAGTTTCAGGTTTTCTTTGCCCCTGTCCTGTGTAACCCTTTCCTCACTATTCCACTGTTCTTCTCCTCATTCTCCTGTTGTGTGTTTCTGTTGTGCTTCGTGTTTGTTTCCCAGCACATCCCATCCTGTTTGTCTCAGTTTGCAGCTGCACCTGTGTTTCGTTAGGGGTGACCACCGTTAGTTCCCCAGTCCCTAGCCTCTTGTAGCTCTCTCCCTAACTATCCTCTATGTCTTCTTGTTTAGAGTGACAGAAGTTGTCGAGGCCAGGACTAGCTTGGGAACAGCCGACCATCACCCACATGCAGGGCCTAGTCAGCCACCGTAGTGCCAGTGAGAGTTTCCTAACCCTATTCCCATAGAGGTGCATGCTGCAGTGGCTTGGGCATAGACACAAACGTGACAGCCCTAATATCAGTATATACCACATATGAAATTACGTGCGTTATCCGGGGAACACCAGTGTCATACATGTGTACTAATATCAGTATATACCACATATGACATTACATACATTATCCCGGGCACACCAGTGTCATACATGTGTACTAATATCAGTATATACCACATATGACATTACATATATTATCCGGGGAACACCAGTGTCATACATGTGCCCTAATATCAGTATATACCACATATGACATTACATACGTTATCCCGGGCACACCAGTGTCATACATGTGTACTAATATCAGTATATACCACATATGACATTACATATATTATCCGGGGAACACCAGTGACATACATGTGCCCTAATATCAGTATATACCACATATGACATTACATGCGTTATCTTGGATACACCAGTGTCATACATGTGCCCTAATATCAGCATATACCACATATGACATTACATACATTATCCTTGGTACACCAGCGTCATACATGTGCGCTAATATCAGTTTATACCACATATGACATTACATATGTTATCCGGGGTACACCAGTGTCATACATGTGCCCTAATATCAGTATATACCACATATGACATTATGTCCGTTATCCCGGGTACACCAGTGTCATACATGTGCCCTAATATCAGTATATACCACATATGACATTACATATGTTATCCCGGGTACACCAGTGTCATACATGTGTCATACATGGGGCATAATCTGCAGTTTGGGCGCACAGCAGCGCACAGAAGATAAGGAGCGCGATGCGGCTTTTGGAGTACAGAGTCAGATGTTTGGTATCTGGACGCCATGTCATGTTTGTAGAGCCTGTAATGTACCAGAAAAGTAAATTCCCCAAAGGAGTGACCTCATTTTGAAAACTGCGCCCCTCAAAGAATATATCAGGGGGTGTAGTGAGTATTAGTATCCCGGACGTGACTGCACAGCGGATGGCGAAGAGGGAATATACTGTATAAGCGGTGCGGAGGACATTGGGAACACCACATCCCCTACTATGCCCCAGTAGCTCCTATGATTGGGGGGGTCACTCTGGTGTCTGTTCCCTCATAAGCTGTAAATCTGGGGTGTCCCCTGATATCCGCTCGCACCGCTTATACATTCCCTGCCTGCCGCACCCAGTTGTGTTCTAATAATTTGGCGATTTTGGGTGTTTTTGTCCTCACATTGCTAGATGTTATATTTTCTTTATTCTTCTGGTGACGCGGCCATATAAGAGCTTGTTGTTTGCGGGATGTGATGTATTTTGTAATGACACCATCTTGGGGCGCCTACAACTTATTGATTACATTTTATTAACTCTTTCGTGCTGAATTTAAAAAAATAATTATTCTGGCATTGCATTTTACCTTTAAATTTTTCGCCATGCAGCATACAGTATAAGTAACATGTGACCTTTATTCTGCAGGTCGGTATGGTTACGGCGTGCAGTGTACAGTATAAGTAACATGTGACCTTTATTCTGCAGGTCGGTATGGTTACGGCGTGCAGTGTACAGTATAAGTAACATGTGACCTTTATTCTGCAGGTCGGTACGGTTACGGCGTGCAGCATACAGTATAAGTAACATGTAACCTTTATTCTGCAGGTCGGTACGGTTACGGCGTGCAGTGTACAGTATAAGTAACATGTGACCTTTATTCTGCGGGTCGGTACGGTTACGGCGTGCAGTGTACAGTATAAGTAACATGTGGCCTTTATTCTGCGGGTCGGTACGGTTACGGCGTGCAGTGTACAGTATAAGAAACATGTGACCTTTATTCTGCAGGTCGGTACGGTTACGGCGTGCAGTGTACAGTATAAGAAACATGTGACCTTTATTCTGCAGGTCGGTACGGTTACGGCGTGCAGCATACAGTATAAGTAACATGTAACCTTTATTCTGCAGGTCGGTACGGTTACGGCGTGCAGTGTACAGTATAAGTAACATGTGACCTTTATTCTGCTGGTCGGTACGGTTACGGCGTGCAGTGTACAGTATAAGTAACATGTGGCCTTTATTCTGCGGGTCGGTACGGTTACGGCGTGCAGTGTACAGTATAAGAAACATGTGACCTTTATTCTGCAGGTCGGTACGGTTACGGCGTGCAGTGTACAGTATAAGAAACATGTGACCTTTATTCTGCAGGTCGGTACGGTTACGGCATGCAGTGTACAGTATAAGTAACATGTGGCCTTTATTCTGCGGGTCGGTACGGTTACGTCGTGCAGTGTACAGTATAAGAAACATGTTACCTTTATTCTGCGGGTCGGTACAGTTACGGCATGCTGCCTACAGTATAAGTAACGTGACCATTATTCTGCGGGTCGGTACGGTTACGTCGTGCAGTGTACAGTATAAGTAACGTGACCATTATTCTGCGGGTCGGTACGGTTACGTCGTGCAGTGTACAGTATAAGTAACGTGACCATTATTCTGAGGGTCGGTACAGTTACGGTGATACCTCATTGATATTTTTTATGCAATACTAATTCTGCAGAACAAAAAGAAATTTGGGGACATAAATCAATGATTTTGCATCGCCGTCTTCTGAGAGGTGTAACATTTTTATTTTTCGGTTTACAGTGTTGGTTGAGGGCTTATTTTTTGTGGGACAACCTGTGCTTTTTATTGGTACTATTTTGGGGTACATAGCACTTTTTGATCACTTTTTATAGCATATTTTGTAAGGTGAGAAGGTGAAAAATCTCTGCTTCAGGCAGTTTTTTTCATAGGTTTTTTTTTTCCAGTGTTCACCATTTATGTTCAATATTGTTTTTAAGTTTTATTTTAAAGGCTTTTATGGACGCGACAAATATGGATTTTTTTTTATATAATTCATTTTCTATAGAAAAAAGGGAGTTTTGGGGGCTTTTTAACTATTAATTTTTTTCACACTTTTTTTTCACATTTTCATGTGTCCCTTTACGACATTTGAAAAGACATTATTTTGATTGTTGATATAGAATTATACACTGCGAGATACAGCATTCACTTGTCCTGCAGTGTATAGAGGAAGGCAGCCTATGCAGAAGCATAGACTAACAAATGTCCTGTAGGATCACCAGGTAACGGGGAATCAGGCAGCCTGGGGTCACTGGTCAGACCCCGGGATGCATACTATAACAGCACTCCTGAATCTCGCCACGGGGGGTGCCAGGGGGCTCAGAAACATTGCGGAGCCACTTCAATGCCGTGATCATGTTTGACCGCGGCATCCAAGGTGTTAAAGGGTGTTATCTGTCGGGAAGAGCAGTGAGCGGGCGGGCGGCCTGTGAAATAGTATCACGTCCTGGGTCTCCAAGTACCTTGCATTTATAATGTAATACTACGTCAAAGGTCGGTAAGGAGTTAATATCGAAGTAGAATATTGAGGTCAAGCCCAAGTAAATAGGAGGGTCTGCTTGTGGAGCGGAGTCACTGAAGTAGGGAACAAGACTGGTAATATTTTGTACTTACATTTACTTTATTATTAGATATGGAGCCATACTGATCTATTATCTCCATAATATGTGCAGACCTCTGTCGGGGTGTGAGATGATAAATAGGATGTCATCTGTATTAATTCCATTAATTTCCATTTACATTTGAGGGTTTAAAAATATACAAACAAATATAATACTGGCCGACTGGCACAGCGGGATAGAGGGCCCTGCCCGCAAGGGTTTACAGTCTATGAGGAGAGAGGGATAGAGACAGAAGGTGTTAGGTGCACAAGGCCCCTGAGTTATGTTGTCTGTAGTTAGATATCAGGCCTGGAGTAGTCACCCCCATCATCAGGCCTGGAGAAGTCACACACACACACACAGGTGATAGTGTATTAAGTGAGTTCTAATTTAATGGTAGAAAAAGGTAGTTTAAATACAATACAGACAAAAGCAGGTTGGACATAATATAGTTGGCATAACATGATTGGTTGTAGAGTTATAGTATAAATCTGGCACATGGCTATTGGCTGAGGCCTAATGTGATCTCCTATCTCAAACTGGGATAGACTTTCCCATGAAACAAAGTCTATATGCTGTAACGGGATTAGCTCAGGGATCGCTGTCTTGAGCACTGTTTGGCACAAAATGAAAGTCCAATCCACCCAAGTATGGTGCAACTGGCCGCAACCAGTTTTATTAGGATTTTTCCAGGCAAACAAAACATAAACAATGCAAAATAAAGTCCTAGCCGTCTGGCTTCTACCTTCAACACAGGTTACCTAACTATGAGAGCTGGGCTTTTTGCACAGCTCCCTAAACACAAAACAGCAGTATTACTTACAAGTATTTTCCCCAGGAGTAGACAGAGCCATATACACTTTCATGAAACCAGGAATTAACCCCACACATGTCAAATCCTGGAGTGGCTGAATGGAGTAGAGCCACACCCAATACTCCTACTCCAGCAGCCAGAACTTTTTACCAGGGTTTTGGTAAGACCCACGAGCAAGGAGCGCAGCTTTGCTCAGCTGCACCTAGATTGTGTATGACAGGAACCTGGGAGAAATGTACACTCCTTCTACCACTTTTCCCCTGGTCCTGTCACAATGCATATATCATGCCAAGAGAGATAATTAATGCTCAATAGGCTGGTGCCAGCCTTGGAGCTAACGTTCAATAGGCTATAGAAACTCTGTGTTTACACACTTTTCTTGACTTCAAAGGTGAGGCCCTTAAGAGAAACAGGTTCATAGCCATTCATTAACATTCCATTCTCCTTATCACCTAAAGGGGTCGCTCTTTTTCTGATCTTTTGTATACAACAATACGACCACTGCCCATAATCCCAGCCTAACCGGCTCCATCTCTGAGAGAAAGAGTGAGAGAAAGACATAAAGAGATATAAAGCAGCATCAGCTCAGCTCCCATCTTTGTTCATATATATTTTTAAAAGATATTGTTGGCCCCCCCACAAAGGTCAGGGGAGAGACTGTACAGATGACGGTGTGGGGGCAGTAGTGTTATTGGAGGTTGTAGGCCTTCCTGAATGGGGGAGTCTTCAGGGTCTTCTTGTGATTGTGGGGGTCAGTCTTATGTAATAACATTGCACGGTCACTATAAAACAGATCCTGTGCAATGTAAATAGTGATCATTATTTGTTCAAAAGTACCAAATGCAGAGACCTTTATCTTTCAGTACAACATTGCTTGTAATATTGTAAGCTCTGTAAAACCCCATTCACACAGCAGTATTTTTGGTGTCCAAAATTATGGATCCGCACAGTATTAAGGTTGCATTGCCATGTTGGTACTTTGCAATAATGTAGTGGGCTTTGGGTTGCAATTTGGGCACTCGGTCTCTAAAAGGTTCGTCATCACTGCCATAGACTAAAATGGGGTCCACTGGGTTTCAGGTTAAAAGAGCAGAAAAATGTGGAGAAAAAAGCGCTGCTTGCAAGACTTCTCTCTCTGTGTTTTTAAAGTGAAATAAAAAACGGAAATCCCCATACGCAGGTGGGAACCAAGCCCTAATCTCTGGTCCATAGCAAATTGGTTGACCTGAAATAAATCTTTGATGTGAACTCCCCAAATCACTGAAAAATGTAAGGGAAAGCTATTAGGAAATGAGAAAGGGGGCACATACTTTTTTCATTTCAATGTATGAGAATAAGGAGTAACTTAACAGGACTTACAGAGGTCATGTAGTGAATAAATGGAGTCCAGATCTCTGGTCAGTTCCTCATCTTGATATATTTGTCTATTTACAGGGGACATTCTGAAGGATTTCTATATTCTCTGATTTTTCTCTTTGCCATTGATAATATTAACCAGAATCCTGACATTTTACCCAATATTACACTGGGATATGATATTTATGACACATGTATGACTGAGTGTTTGGCAATGTACCATGTATTACATTTTCTATCTGGCCGGGGTAATGTAATACCTAATTACTCCTGTAGGGGCCGTGGCCAGCTGGCCGGTATCATTGGAGACCACCACTCATCTACCACTATTCCAGCAGCACAAATCCTTGGACTATATGGATATCCTCAGGTATTGGACACTCTAGACATTGTCTATTAGTACAAGTGTAATATGAGTGAGATGGGATATATGTGAGTGTATACCTGACCTATAGAAAGCCACAAATCTACAACAATCACAAAGTGTCTTAGATAATGGAGAGATATTACTAGATGTATAGTGAATACTAGAGGTGAGGGAACTGATTCGTATTGAGTAAGATTCAACCTCAATTTTCCATAATATTGCCTTAACAAAATGCATGTTGATGTAGCATCGACATCCAGCCCCGCCAACATCTTGTGAATATATAGTAAGTATACAGTTAGGGCCAGAAATATTTGGACAGTGACACAATTTTGGCGAGTTGGGCTCTGCATGCCACCACATTGGATTTGAAATGAAACCTCTGCAACAGAATTCCAGTGCAGATTGTAACGTTTAATTTGAAGGGTTGAACAAAAATATCTGATAGAAAATGTAGGAATTGTAGACATTTCTTTACAAACACTCCACATTTTAGGAGCTCAAAAGTAATTGGACAAATAAACATAACCCAAACAAAATATTTTTATTTTCAATATTTTGTTGCGAATCCTTTGGAGGCAATCACTGCCTTAAGTCTGGAACCCATGGACATCACCAAACGCTGGGTTTCCTCCTTCTTAATGCTTTGCCAGGCCTTTACAGCCGCAGCCTTCAGGTCTTGCTTGTTTGTGGATCTTTCCGCCTTAAGTCTGGATTTGAGCAAGTGAAATGCATGCTCAATTGGGGTAAGATCTGGTGACTGACTTGGCCATTGCAGAATGTTCCACTTTTTTGCACCCATGAACTCCTGGGTAGCTTTGGCTGTATGCTTGGGGTCATTGTCCATCTGTACTATGAAGCGCCGTCCGATCAACTTGGCAGCATTTGGCTGAATCTGGGCTGAAAGTATATCCCGGTACACTTCAGAATTCATCCGGCTACTCTTGTCTGCTGTTATGTCATCAATAAACACAAGTGAGCCAGTGCCGCCATTGAAAGCCATGCATGCCCATGCCATCACGTTGCCTCCACCATGTTTTACAGAGGATGTGGTGTGCCTTGGATCATGTGCCGTTCCCTTTCTTCTCCAAACTTTTTTCTTCCCATCATTCTGGTACAGGTTGATCTTTGTCTCATCTGTCCATAGAATACTTTCCCAGAACTGAGCTGGCTTCTTGAGGTGTTTTTCAGCAAATGTAACTCTGGCCTGTCTATTTTTGGAATTGATGAATGGCTTGCATCTAGATGTGAACCCTTTGTATTTACTTTCATGGAGTCTTCTCTTTACTGTTGACTTAGAGACAGATACACCTACTTCACTGAGAGTGTTCTGGACTTCAGTTGATGTTGTGAACGGGTTCTTCTTGACCAAAGAAAGTATGCGGCGATCATCCACCACTGTTGTCATCCATGGACGCCCAGGCCTTTTTGAGTTCCCAAGCTCACCAGTCAATTCCTTTTTTCTTAGAATGTACCCGGCTGTTGATTTTGCTACTCCAAGCATGTCTGCTATCTCTCTGATGGATTTTTTCTTTTTTTTTCAGCCTCAGGATGTTCTGCTTCACCTCAATTGAGAGTTCCTTTGACCGCATGTTGTCTGGTCACAGCAACAGCTTCCAAATGCAAAACCACACACCTGGAATCAATCCCAGACCTTTTAACTACTTCAGTGATTACAGGTTTACGAGGGAGACGCCTTCAGCGTTAATTGCAGCCCTTAGAGTCCATTGTCCAATTACTTTTGGTCCCTTGAAAACGAGGAGGCTATGCATTACAGAGCTATGATTCCTAAACCCTTTCTCCGATTTGGATGTGGAAACTCTCATATTGCAGCTGGGAGTGTGCACTTTCAGCCCATATTATATATATATAATTGTATTTCTGAACATGTTTTAGTAAACAGCTAAAATAACAAAACTTGTGTCACTGTCCAAATATTTCTGGCCCTAACTGTATCTGTGGATAAATGGTGACTATTGTCTGCGGCTATGCCATGTGCCGCTACTCCTCACACCCGCATACTCTGAAGCACACGTTACTACTAGAGATGAGCGAGTAGTGAAATATTCGAGATTCGATATTAGTTTAGAGTAGAGCCTCAATATCCGACTACTCAATCAAATATTGAATCTCATTATAGTCTATGGGAAAAAATGCTCGTTTCAGGGGAAACCACTATTCGACTAAGGAGAGTCACCAAGTCCACAAGTAGTACGAGGAGAGTGTTTAGGAGGAGCGCTGTGCAGTTAAAGCGCACAGACCCCATAGACTATAACGGGTCCGTGCGCTTTAACTGCACAGCACTTGCAGTTGCACTGATATTCCGTTCGGGGGGGGGGGTCTCCTGCGGACTCCTTCTGGACAGGAGGCAAGCTCTAATGTGAACTTACTCATCCTGCAGAAACAGCGTTGATTGGCCAAATGCTGTACACTGTATAGCCTTTGGCCAATCAATGCTGGTTCTGAATTGAATCTTTTCTGTGACTAGGAGTAGTATTTGAACGAGTAAGAGTATTTTGAGTACCGTAGCATTCTACTGAATACCTACTCGATCGAATACTACTCGCTCATCTCTAGTTACTACCATGTTTCTGCTTAGTCCCTACTTTTGGCACATACTACATGTCTACATGTGCACCCTACAATTGCAGTTATTTACCTCGGTATCTGAGGAAGGTGGTAAATCACCGAAATGTCTGAGAAAGACCTAAGCAAGTTATTTGACGTTATATAGCGAATACTGCCTGACTATTACTATATATCACTGCAGGAAGGACAGTACTGATGGTGCCAATGGTGAAACACCAATAAATTATATCTTCACTTTACATCACAAATTGCAGAGCTCGGACTTATCTCTGCATAAGGTCACACTGTGTGAATATTACACAGGATTAGTAAACTGCCCCAATGCTTTCTGTTCTCTTCTGTCTTGTACAGATCAGCTATGGAGCCACCGACCCCTCATTATCTGATAGACTCCTCTATCCACATGTTTTCCGGACAGTCCAAAATAGCCACATCCACTATATGGTGGTCACCGAACTGTTGGAGCACTTTGGCTGGACCTGGGTTGGGATTTTAGTATCAGATGATGAAAATGGAGAGAAAGAACTGCAGATACTGAGACAGTCCATGAGAGAGCGCGGGATCTGTGTGGCCTATACCGTTAAATATACAGAAAATATAGATACGAATATAGATTATAATGATCAGATATTACGGGTATTCCACAATCCACAAGTCAGGGTCATTATACTGTGCGGGACCTTCAATGGTAAGTTTCATCTTGTGACACAGGATCCTGCATTTCTATTTCTTGATAAGACTTTCATCCTTCCACCATCCTTTACCTTTACTTCTCTCATTACTCCTTACTGGTTGTCAGTATATAATAGAAGTCTAGTCGTGGACTTTTCATCACAGACTTTTCAAGCAATGAAAGATTTTGAGAAAAACTACAAGAAACTCCCCAATATTTTCAAAGAAGAAAGTTTCTGGGAAGATTTGGATTTAATGGTAACAGATGAGAAAGATTCCTTCACTTCAGTCACAGCTGAAATATATAATCAGAGTTTTCCAATTGTTCTGCCAAGTATCAGATATTTCCTCACATCGGGCGTCTCTCCAAGACTGTACGAGGCTGTAGAAGTCCTGGCAAAAGCTCTCCATGAAATGCTCTTATATATAAAAGACAAATCTCCAGAAAATCCAATAACTGGACTTACACAATACACACAGAAGTTACAGCGCCACCTACAGAGGATGAAGAGTCCACTGGACCCAATGAGACCTTCCTATTACTTTAATGAGCGGGGGGAAGCTGTACATGGATATAAGATAATATACAGGCTATATATAGATGAGACCATACGTGAGGACATTGTAGGAAATGTTACCCCATGGGCTGTCAGTGGTCAGAAGCTTTATATAAATACCTCGTCTATAACCTGGAGACACATACAGGAGGTAAGAAGCCTTCCATTATACATGTGACTATGTAACGCTTCTGTCTGCCCTTATACATCATTATATAGGTTACCTATAGGATTCCTCTACATCAGCTCTTCTGTTACTTTGCACTTACATTATTGGACATTACTTACATTTTTCAGTATTTCTGTAAATTACAGTCTATTAACCCCTTAAGGACACAGCCCAATAGTACGTTAAGGACCAGGCCTCGTTTTTCCAAACTGACGTGTCACTTTAAATGGCAAGAACTTTGAGGCGCTTTAACTTACACAAGTGATTTTGAGATGTTTTTTCGTGACACATTATACTTTATGTTACTGGTAAAATCTAATCAATATTTGTGTATTTATTATCAAAAAAATAGGAAATTTGATGGAAATTGCAAAAAATCTAAATTTTCAAAATGTGAACTGCTTTGCTTTTCAAACAGATACAGTCCTATGAAAATGTTAGTGCCCCCCTATTAATCTTAATCATTTTTAGTTGTAAATATTCTGGTGTTTGCCATGTCAGTCTGATATATCTAATAACTGATGGACACAGTAATATTTCAGGATTGAAATGAGGTTTATTGTACTAACAGAAAATGTATAATATGCATTAAACCAAAATGTGACCGGTGCAAAAATTTTGGTCCCCTTTAGAGATGAGCGAACAGTAAAATGTCCGAGGTTCGATATTAGTTTCGAGTAGCTCCTCAATATTCGACTACTCGAATATCGAACCCTATTATAGTCTATGGGGGGAAAATGCTCGTTTCAGGGGTAGGGAATGTCCGATCAAATTATACTTACCAAGTCCACGAGTGAGGGTCGGGCTGGATCCTCCGTGCAGTCTTCTCCTTGCAGCGTCCCCACGGCATCTTCCGGCACTACAAGCGGACACGCGCAGTCGGCTCTGCACAGACCCGATGCCTGGCAGAGTGAATGAAGAGCCGGAAGACGCCGCGGGGAAGCTGCACGGAGAAGACTTCTAAAGGTAGGAGAAGAACCAGCGTAGATTGGCTGACTGTATAGCATTCGGCCAATCAATGCTGGTTCTGCATCGAACTTTTACATTCGAACAGCGAGTGGTACTCGATCGAGTACGAGTATTTCGAATACCGTAGTATTTGATCGAATACCTACTCGATCGAGTACTACTCACTCATCTCTAGTCCCCTTATCATTTTATTGATTTGAATACTCCTAAATACTTGTCACTGACTTACTGAAGCACAACATTGGTCCTGTAACCTCACTGAGCTTTGCACTTCATAACCAGGTGTATCCAATCATGAGAATAGGTATTTAAGGTGGCCAATGGCGAGTTGTTCTCCTATCTGAATCTCCTCTGAAGAGTGGCATCATGGGCTACTCAAAGCAACTCTCAAATGATCTGAAAACAAAGATTGTTCCACATAGTTGTTCAGGGGAAGGAGACAAAAAGTCTCAGAGATGTAACCTGTCAGTTTCCACTGTGAGGAACATAGTAAGGAAATGGAAGAGCACAGGGACAGTTCTTGTTAAGCCCAGAAGTGGCAGGCCAAGAAAAATATCAGAAAGGCAGAGAAGAAGAATGGTGAGAACAGTCAAGGACAACCCACAGACCACCTCCAAAGAGCTGCAGCATCATCTTGCTGCAGATGGTGTCACTGTGCATCGGTCACAATACAGCGCACTTTGCACAAGGAGAAGCTGTATGGGAGAGTGATGAGAAAGAAGACGTTTCTGCAAGCACGCCACAAACAGAGTCGCCTGAGCGATGCAAAAGCACATTTGGACAAGCCAGCTTCATTTTGGAAGAAGGTCCTGTGGACTGATGAAATAAAGATTGAGTTGTTTGGTCATACAAAAAGGCGTTATGCATGGCATCCAAAAAAAACAGCATTCCAAGAAAAACACTTGCTACCCACTGTAAGATTTGGTGGAGGTTCCATCATGCTTTGGGGCTGTGTGGCCAATGCCGGCACCGGGAATCTTGTTAAAGTTGAGGGTCGCATGGATTCCACTCAGTATCAGCAGATTCTTGAGAATAATGTTCAAGAATCAGTGACGAAGTTGAAGTTACGCCGGGGATGGATATGTCAGCAAGACAATGATCCAAAACACCGCTCCAAATCCTCAGGCATTCATGCAGAGGAACAATTACAATGTTCTGGAATGGCCATCCCAGTCCCCAGACCTGAATATCATTGAACATCTGTGGGATGATTGGAAGCGGGCTGTCCATGCTCGGCCACCATCAAACTTAACTGAACGCGAATTGTAAAGAGGAACGGTCCAAAATCCCTTCATCCAGGATCCAGGAACTGATTAAAAGCTACAGGAAGCGACTAGAGGCAAAAGGAGGATCTACTAAATATTAATGTCACTTTTCTGTTGGGGTGCCCAGACTTTTGCACCGGTCACATTTTGGTGTAATGCATATTGCACATTCTCTGTTAGTACAATAAACCTCATTTCTATCCTGAAATATTACTGTGTCCATCAGTTATTAGATAGATCAGACTCACATGGCAAACACCAGAATATTTACAGCGATTAATAGGGGGGCACTAACTTTTTCATAGGACTGTAGTTATACCACACAAATACATGAATAAATATTATCTCTCTCTTAATTTATTTGGAAGTTACGAGGCTTACATGTTAAACAGCGATGTTCCAGATTTACAAGAAAATTTTCCAAACAAATTTTTTAGGGACCACTTCAGTTCTGAAAGGAATTATAAAGGACTATATAATAGAAGCCCCCATAAATCACCCCATTTTCAAAACTGCACCTCTAAAATAATTCAAAACAACATTTGGGAAGGGTTTTTTTTAACCTTTTAAGTATTTCATGGAAATTAAAACAATATGGAAGCGAAAGACATTTCATTTTTTTTTTCTATAATACAATTATATAGCCCTAAAATTAACACATTCCCGAAGGGTTAAAGAAAAATTGCATCTGACCGTTTGTTGTGCAACTTCTCCTGAGTACAGAAATACCGCACATATGGGTGTAAACTTAGTTTTGGGCACATGGCAGCGCACAGAAGGGAAGGAGCGGCACTGGAGGTTTGAAAAGCAGATTTTGCTGGGGGGCGGAGTGTGACCGCGGCAGTAGATGGACGTGTAGTGCAGTGAGCTCCGTCTAAAAGGAGCAATAACCCTCGCAAATCTTCAGCTACTTACCCAAAAATGGTAAAACCTGGAAGAGCCAAATCCCTAGAAGCAGCAGGAACCCCCAAACCGCAGAAAAACCAAGGAGATCTTCAGAGATTCCTCAGAAAGAAATCCTCTTCTTCTCCAGCCCGCTCTCTCAAGATGGCGCCGACCTCTCGTCGAAAACAGGAAGCAGGAGAAGATTCAGTCCGAGACAGCGTGGCTGATGGTGAGCAACTAGATTTTGGTTTTGCTACTACCTCTAAAGCCTCTAAAGCTATCGCCAATGCTGTGAGTCAAGCCTTAAATCCAGTCCTTGCCGAACTTGCAGAGATCAAAGCCGAAATACTCAGTATGCTTGATACGTACAGTCCTATGAAAAAGTTTGGGCACCCCTATTAATCTTAATCATTTTTAGTTCTAAATATTTTGGTGTTTGCAACAGCCATTTCAGTTTGATATATCTAATAACTGATGGACACAGTAATATTTCAGGATAGAAATGAGGTTTATTGTACTAACAGAAAATGCGCAATATGCATTAAACCAAAATTTGACCGGTGCAAAAATATGGGCACCTCAACAGAAAAGTGACATTAATATTTAGTACATCCTCCTTTTGCAAAGATAACAGCCTCTAGTCGCTTCCTGTAGCTTTTAATCAGTTCCTGGATCCTGGATGAAGGGATTTTGGACCATTTCTTTCTACAAAACAATTCAAGTTCAGTTAAGTTAGATGGTCGCCGAGCATGGACAGCCCGCTCTCAAATGATCTGAAAACAAAGATTGTTCAACATAGTTGTTCAGGGGAAGGATACAAAACGTTGTCTCAGAGATTTAACCTGTCAGTTTCCACTGTGAGGAACATAGTAAGGAAATGGAAGACCACAGGGACAGTTCTTGTTAAGCCCAGAAGTGGCAGGCCAAGAAAAATATCAGAAAGGCAGAGAAGAAGAATGGTGAGAAGAGTCAAGGACAATCCACAGACACCTCCAAAGAGCTGCAGCATCATCTTGCTGCAGATGGTGTCACTGTGCATCAGTCAGCAATACAGCGCACTTTGCACAAGGAGAAGCTGTATGGGAGAGTGATGAGAAAGAAGCCGTTTCTGCACGTACGCCACAAATAGAGTTGCCTGAGGTATGAAAAAGCACATTTGGACAAGGCAGCTTCATTTTGGAAACAAAAATTGAGTTGTTTGGTTATAAAAAAAGGCGTTATGCATGGCGTCCAAAAAGAAACAGCATTCCAAGAAAAACACATGCTACCCACTGTAACATTTGGTGGAGGTTCCATCATGCTTTGGGGCTGTGTGGCCAATGCCGGCATCGGGAATCTTGTTAAAGTTGAGGGTCGCATGGATTCCACTCAGTATCAGCAGATTCTTCAGAATAATGTTCAAGAATCAGTGACGAAGTTGAAGTTACGCCGGGGATGGATATTTCAGCAAGACAATGATCCAAAACACCGCTCCAAATCCTCAGGCATTCATGCAGAGGAACAATTACAATGTTCTGGAATGGCCATCCCAGTCCCCAGACCTGAATATCATTGAACATCTGTGGGATGATTTGAAGCGGGCTGTCCATGCTCGGCGACCATCTAACTTAACTGAACTTGAATTGTTTGTCCAAAATACCTTTATCCAGGATCCAGGAACTGATTAAAAGCCACAGGAAGCGACTAGAGGCTGTTATCTTTGCAAAAGGAGGATCTACTAAATATTAATGTCACTTTTCTGTTGAGGTGCCCATACTTTTGCACCGGTCAAATTTTGGTTTAATGCATATTGCACATTTTCTGTTAGTACAATAAACCTCATTTCAATCCTGAAATATTACTGTGTCCATCAGTTATTAGATATATCAAACTGAAATGGCTGTTGCAAATACCAAAATATTTAGAACTAAAAATGATTAAGATTAATAGGGGTGCCCAAACTTTTTCATAGGACTGTATATATATACACAGAATACTCAGTGTGCTTGATATATGAAGGTCCTAGAGAGACTGGTCCTGACACACCTACACCCCCTAGTGAGCTCCGCTCTGGACCCCCTCCAGTTTGCCTACCGGCCGGGCATTGGGCTAGATGACGCCATCATCCACCTTCTTCATAGAGCTCTCTCTCACCTGGAGAAACCCGGGAACACTGTGAGAATAATGTTCTTTGATTTCTCCAGTGCGTTCAACACCATCAGCCAGGACTACTGAGGGAGAAGCTGAACCTTGGTGGAGTGGACCATCACCTGTCCAACTGGATCCTAGACTACCTGACAACCCGCCCTCAGTATGTGAGAGCCCAGGACTGTGTGTCTGACACTGTGATCTGTAGTACGGGGGCACCACAAGGTCCAGTTCTTGCCCCATTTCTCTTCACACTGTACACTGCTGACTTTAGGCACAACTCCTCCAGCTGTTACTTACAGAAGTCCTCCGATGACTCTGCTATAGTCGGCCTTATCACTGATGGCGACGATAGGGAATACAGAGACTTAAATCGGGATTTTGTTGAATGGTGCCAGCAGAACCAGCTCAGGATTAATGCTGGGAAGACCAAGGAGATGGTGGTGAACTTTAGTAAACGGAGAGGTGCTCCGACCCCGGTGGAGATCCAGGGGACATGCATTGAGATAGTCAGGACCTATAAGTATCTGGGTATGATCCTCAATACTAAACTAGACTGGGCTGATCACCTGGGGGCGCTGCACAGAAAGGGTCACAGCAGACTCTACCTGCTCAGGAGGCTGAGGGCCTTCGGAGTCCAGGGGACACTTCTTAGGGCCTTCTTCAACTCTGTGGTTGCCTCAGCCATCTTTTTCGGTGTAGCCTGCTGGGGGAGCAGTATATCAACCAGGGACAGAAATAGACCTGACAGGCTGATCAGGAGGGCCAGCTCTGTTCTGGGGAGCCCCTTGGACCCAGTACAGGTGGTGGGTGACAGAAGGACACTGTCTGTGGTGACCTCCATGCGGGTGAACAAATCCCACCCCATGTATGGGACCCTGATGGGACTTGGCAGCACTGTAAGCGACCGTCTGCTTCACCCCAAGTGTGAGAAGGAGCGCTATTGCAAGTCCTTCCTTCCAACCGCGACCAGGCTGTATAATCTACATCAGACCAAGCGAAGATCACTCCGCACAGAGAACTAATGATTATGAATGTCCTCCTTCTTTCTTCTCTGTTCCTAAGCTGCTATGGACTCCTAGTATATCTTTCTCAGCATATGTGTGTATACTACTTCTGTAATATTTACTGTGTATTACCATGTATCTGTATTACTATGCAGCTGAAACATACTGAAATTTCCCCACTGTGGGACTATTAAAGGATTATCTTATCTTATCTTATATACGTATATACAGTCCTATGAAAAAGTTTGGGCACCCCTATTAATCTTAATCATTTTTAGTTCTAAATATCTTGGTGTTTGCAGCAGCCATTTCAGTTTGATATATCTAATAACTGATGGACACAGTAATATTTCAGGATTGAAATGAGGTTTATTGTACTAACAGAAAATGCGCAATATGCATTAAACCAAAATTTGACCGGTGCAAAAGTATGGACACCCTTATCATTTTATTGATTTGAATACTCCTAACTACTTTTTACTGACTTACTGAAGCACAAAATTGGTTTTGTAACCTCAGTGAGCTTTGAACTTCATAGCCAGGTGTATCCAATCATAAGAAAAGGTATTTAAGGTGGCCAATTGCAAGTTGTTCTACTATTTGAATCTCCTCTGAAGAGTGGCATCATGGGCTACTCAAAACAACTCTCAAATGATCTGAAAACAAAGATTGTTCAACATAGTTGTTCAGCGGAAGGATACAAAACGTTGTCTCAGAGATTTAACCTGTCAGTTTCCACTGTGAGGAACATAGTAAGGAAATGGAAGAGCACAGGGACAGTTCTTGTTAAGCCCAGAAGTGGCAGGCCAAGAAAAATATCAGAAAGGCAGAGAAGAAGAATGGTGAGAACAGTCAAGGACAACCCACAGACACCTCCAAAGAGCTGCAGCATCATCTTGCTGCAGATGGTGTCACTGTGCATCGGTCAACTATACAGCGCACTTTGCACAAATAGAAGCTGTATGGGAGAGTGATGAGAAAGAAGCCGTTTCTGCACGTACCCCACAAATAGAGTTGCCTGAGGTATGAAAAAGCACATTTGGACAAGGCAGCTTCATTTTGGAAACAAAAATTGAGTTGTTTGGTTATAAAAAAAAAGGCGTTATGCATGGCGTCCAAAAAGAAACAGCATTCCAAGAAAAACACATGCTACCCACTGTAAAATTTGGTGGAGGTTCCATCATGCTTTGGGGCTGTGTGGCCAATGCCGGCATCGGGAATCTTGTTAAAGTTGAGGGTCGCATGGATTCCACTCAGTATCAGCAGATTCTTGAGAATAATGTTCAAGAATCAGTGACGAAGTTGAAGTTACGCCGGGGATGGATATTTCAGCAAGACAATGATCCAAAACACCGCTCCAAATCCTCAGGCATTCATGCAGAGGAACAATTACAATGTTCTGGAATGGCCATCCCAGTCCCCAGACCTGAATATCATTGAACATCTGTGGGATGATTGGAAGCGGGCTGTCCATGCTCGGCGACCATCTAACTTAACTGAACTTGAATTGTTTGTCCAAAATCCCTTTATCCAGGATCCAGGAACTGATTAAAAGCTACAGGAAGCGACTAGAGGCTGTTATCTTTGCAAAAGGAGGATGTACTAAATATTAATGTCACTTTTCTGTTGAGGTGCCCATACTTTTGCACCGGTCAAATTTTGGTTTAATGCATATTGCGCATTTTCTGTTAGTACAATAAACCTCATTTCAATCCTGAAATATTACTGTGTCCATCAGTTATTAGATATATCAAACTGAAATGGCTGTTGCAAACACCAAAATATTTAGAACTAAAAATGATTAAGATTAATAGGGGTGCCCAAACTTTTTCATAGGACTGTATATACACGGAATACTCAGTGTGCTTGATATAATCAAATCAAATCAAATAAAAAAAAGATTTATTGGCACGTCCGAATAGATATTTGGCATTGCCAAAGCTAGTAAAGTGGGAGGGGGGGGGGGGAGTTGGACTCGGGTGGGTGGGTGGTGGGTATGGTGGGGGGTGGGGTGAGTGGTTTGGGATATAACAGTCCGTGGAGTCTCATCTTCCTCTTCGTTGGTGACTGCTATATGGGGAGGTGGAGGTGGGGGTGGGGTGGGGAGGGTGTATTGGGATAAATATAACAGTCCGTGGAGTCTCATCTTCCTCTTCGTTGGTGACCTCTATATGGGGAGGTGGGGGCGGGGCGGGTGTTTTGGGATAAATATAACAGTCCGTGGAGTCTCATCTTCCTTTTGTTTGGTGACAGCTGGACACGTATTGGGCAGCGATCTCCACAGTGGCCTCTTCTTCTCCCAGTAGGATGTAGAGTTTCCTCTTCTCCCAGTCTGGGATGTGGGCAGAGAGTCTTTGGTAGTAGACGGCCCTCACAGCTGAGTATTTGGTGCAGTGTAGCAGGAAGTGGGTCTGGTCTTCTAGGACCCCCTGGTCACAGTGCTGGCACAGTCTCTTCTCCCGTGGCTTGTACGTCTGCCTGTATCGCCCCGTCTCTATCTCTAGGTTGTGGACGCTCAGTCTGTACCGGCTCAGGGTCTGTCTGTGCTTGGGGTGGCGTATTCTCTCCAGGTAGGTGGCCATGGTGTAGTCCCTTTGTAGGGATTGGTACACATTGGTGAGTTTCTTGGAGTTATTTATTTCGTTTCTCCATTCTTCAATGTACCGCTCTCTGTTTGCCTCTGTGGTCGCCTTTATTTCGGCCTTGGTTATCATCTGTTGGTGTTTTTGGTTTGGTGGTTGGCTGCTGTTTGGTTGGTGAATGTCTGGTTTGCTCAGGTGGCTTAGCCAGGCTTGGTGGTGGTAGGAGTCGCTCCCCTGGATGTGTGCCTGGAAAGCTAGTGCCCTCTTCTGTATGGTGAGCCATAGGGGGAGTCTGCCTAGCTCTGCCCTGCAGGCTATGTTGGTGGTGTTGCGATGGACATGGAGCAGGTATTTGCAGAACTCCAGGTGGAAGTTCTCTGTTGGGCTGGAGTCCCACTTTGACTGGTCTGGGTAGGTGGCTGGGCCCCAAACCTCACTGCCATAGATAAGGATCGGGGAGATGACAGCGTCAAATATCTTCAGCCAGACCCTCACCGGTGGTTTGAGGTGGTACAGTTGTCTTCTGATGGCGTAGAAGGTTCTGCAGGCTTTTGCTTTCAGGGTTTCTATTGCTGCTTTGAAGCTTCCTGATTGGCTGAGCTCCAGCCCCAGGTAGGTGTAGCTGTTGGTTTTCTCCAGTGTGGAGCCGTTCAGTGTGAATTTTGGGGTGGTGGAGGCTTTATTGTGGCCCTTCTTCTGGAATACCATGACTTTGGTCTTCTTCTGGTTGATGGGTAGGGCCCATGTGGTGCTGAATTTTTCCAGCACTGACAGGCTTTCTTGGAGGTCTTTCTCGGTGGGGGCCAGGAGGAGGAGGTCGTCGGCGTATAGCAGGAACTTCACCTCTCGATTGTTCAGGGTGAGGCCTGGGTTTATATACACGGAATACTCAGTATGCTTGATATATACGTATATATATATATACACGGAATACTCATACTTGAACTGGGCGCACGTTTTCCCCAGGGGTTAGATTCTAGAACAGACTTGTCTTCTGTTTCTTAGAGTTTACTATGAACAGGCCAATAATTGTCTGACTACATGATAATGGGATGCCGCTATTCTCACCTCATCATAGGAACATTCTGCTGTGAGTAATCGCATGTATACAATAGAATCCTTGTGTGAATAGCGATCAGTCACTTATGCTTTTCCATAGGGGGGGCGTGGTTATTCTAGATCATGTGACCATTTCTGCACATGTGACCTGGTATCCATAGTAAGAGCTGTGATGCTCGGGAGCAGGCGGGAGTTCTTTCCGTGCAGACATTGCTGTGTAACACTCTTGCACCAGGTATGTATATCCCCTTATATAATGGCGGCCTGAGCATTAACCCCTGGGGTTCATTCCTAATCTTTGCTGTTCCTTGGCTTTGTGTTGTATAAATAATAGAGACATATGACTTGTTATAGCCGCACATATTAGCTGTTATAATATAGATGTTTGGAACATGTGAATGTATATATTCTGTGCATACATGTGTTATGTCTATGGTTATATGTATGTTCATCTCTTCATATGTGTTTGTGCTGTTTATTGACGTGTGTAGACATCACAGAGCAGGTGTGGAGGTTCTAATGTGAATGTGACGCAGCGGAGCCACAGGGGTATATAGACCCATACCTCCCAACTATCGACTGAAAACTGAAAGAGGGACAAAATGTGCGGCAAATTTAGCCCCACCCACTTTTATGTTGACTCCGCCCATTCTCATTCATTTTTCATGTGCGCCCCCCACACAGTATAATCCTCTTACAGTCACCCGTAAATTATAGCTTACAGCTTCATGTCCCCCCATCTCTGCCCCCAGATTCATGTCCCTCCATCTCTGCCCCCAGATTCATGTCCCCTCCATCTCTGCCCCCAGATTCATGTCCCTCCATCTCTGCCCCCAGATTCATGTCCCCTCCATCTCTGCCCCCAGATTCATGTCCCCCCCCATCTCTGCCCCCAGATTCATGTCCCCCCATCTCTGCCCCCAGATTCATGTCCCCTCCATCTCTGCCCCCAGATTCATGTCCCTCCATCTCTGCCCCCAGATTCATGTCCCCTCCATCTCTGCCCCCAGATTCATGTCCCCCCCCATCTCTGCCCCCAGATTCATGTCCCCCCATCTCTGCCCCCAGATTCATGTCCCCTCCATCTCTGCCCCCAGATTCATGTCCCCCCCATCTCTGCCCCCAGATTCATGTCCCTCCATCTCTGCCCCCAGATTCATGTCCCCTCCATCTCTACCCCCAGATTAATGTCCCCCCCATCTCTTCCCCCAGATTCATGTCCCCCCCATCTCTGCCCCCAGATTCATGTCCTCTCCATCTCTGCCCCCAGATTTATGTCCCCCATCTCTGCCCTCAGATTCATGTCCCCTCCATCTCTGCCCCCAGATTCATGTCTCCCAATCTCTGCCAAATGTGAGTTTACCTGATATGCATGATGATGAATTTTTCCCCTTGCAGGTGTTAGCCGGGGAAGAAGATGAAACTTCCCTACCTGGTCAACAGGTGTTAGATAACTTTGGAACCAAGTAAGTGAGAGACCCCACTCTGAGTACTGCTCGGGCCAATGTTACGGTAATAAATAACAGTACCACATGAACCAGAAACTGAGCAGAAATTTTCACATTTTCCCATGAGTGGAGATCTTATGTATCGGGTCACCAAGGTTAACAATGAAATTGTGGGACAACTTCTGGTGCCAAAACCGTAGCATGGTGCTAAGTATAGTGGACATCTGGGGACTAGCAAAATGCAAGAGAAGGTCCTCCAAAGGTTTTTTGGCCTAGGGTATATGAAGAAGTGAGAAGGAATTGTCAGACCTGTCCGACATGCCAGATACGTGCCCTATCACCACACTTACGTAGCATCTTGGTGCCACTTCCTATCATTGAGGAACTATTTGAGAAAATTGCAATGGACCTGGTGGGGCCCAGAGCCAAATCTGCTAGGGGACATCAATACATTCTCGTAGTATTGGACTATGCCACCCATTACCTGGAAGCAGTACCATTGCATCAAAAAATATTTCTCGGGAGTTGTTATACATGTTTTCTTGCACAGAGATCCCTAAAAAAATCCTTACTGACCAGGGTACCCCCTTTATGTCACATGTCATAGAGCTGTGAAAACTGTTTATAATCATGCACATCCATACATTGGTGTACCAACCCCAAACAGATGGATTAGTGGAGAGGTGAAAAAAAAACAAAAAACAGAAGCACATGCTAAAAAAGGTAGTGGAAAGGGATGGCTGGGAGTCAACTTTTGAGTTAGTCTATGGCCGGAATCCAAGGGGTTTGCTAGATATTTCCAAAAAGACCTTGGAAATTGAGGCCATTGAAGTGTCATTGAACATGTGGCCTAGATGCAGGACCGAACAGTGATGCTTATTGTCAAAGAGCATCTGCAAAGAGTTCAGGAAGCCAAGAGCAGAATTTATAACAGATCTGCCAGGGCGAGGGTCATTAATCCTGGGTAAAGGGTCCTGGTTTTACTACCCACTAGAGATGAGTGAACGCCGTTCAATCAAATAGGTATTTGATCGAATATCATGGCGTGCGATGTATTCATTCACAATAGGCAGTGAAAAAAATTGAAAAAAAAACTTTGGCTGCCGAAAACATGTGACCTCCCATTCATAATAACGGCCACCACCCTATTCGTGTCATTTCAGTGTTGGAGTGATAGGGAGAGCTTGTTCTGAGGGCGATAAAGTGCATTTAGATACAGTCAGTGCTTTTTAGCTTTGGTTAGGCAGGAAATAACAGCTCTTTTCAGAGTGTAATACATGATGCAGCGTAGCAGCAGGGGACGTGCGCGAGGACGTGGATATACCGCTGGGTATCCAATCCACAGTCCAGCTACTGGAGAGGGGCTGCCAGCATTGCCTCTCGTCAGTAGCAGCAGGGGACGTGAGCGAGGGCGTGCATACCCAGCTGGGTGCCCAGTCCACAGTCCAGCTACTGGAGAGGGGCTGCCAGCATTGCCTCTCGTCAGTAGCAGCAGGGGACGTGAGCGAGGGCGTGCATACCCAGCTGGGTGCCCAGTCCACAGTCCAGCTACTGGAGAGGGGCTGCCAGCATTGCCTCTCGTCAGTAGCAGCAGGGGACGTGAGCGAGGACGTGGATATACCGCTGGGTGCCCAGTCCACAGTCCAGCTACTGGAGAGGGGCTGCCAGCATTGCCTCTCGTCAGTAGCAGCAGGGGACGTGAGCGAGGGCGTGCATACCCAGCTGGGTGCCCAGTCCACAGTCCAGCTACTGGAGAGGGGCTGCCAGCATTGCCTCTCGTCAGTAGCAGCAGGGGACGTGGGGAGGACGTGCATACCCAGCTGGGTGCCCAGTCCACAGTCCAGCTACTGGAGAGGGGCTGCCAGCATTGCCTCTCGTCAGTAGCAGCAGGGGACGTGGGGAGGACGTGCATACCCAGCTGGGTGCCCAGTCCACAGTCCAGGTACTGTAGAGGGGATGCCACCAATGTCCTTCGTCATCATGAGCAGGGGACGTGCACTAGGATGTGGATACCCAGCTGTATATCCACTCCACAGTCCAGGTACTGGAGAGGGGCTGCCAGCAGCAGCAGGGGACATGGGTGAGGATGTGGATAACCAGCTGGGCATCCACTCCACAGTCCAGGTACTGGAGAGAAGCTGCCAGCACCCAATTTACTCTTCCCCCTCCTCCTACAACCCCAGCCCCTACTTCTGAATGTGAATTATATATTTCCATTATCCCTCCCCCCCCAGGGGTTGCAACTCAGTTTTTTAGGGCTCCTCCCAAGGGCCTGAAAATTAATGTTTTAGGGCTCCTCCCAATGTCTTGAAAATTAATGTTTTAGGGCTCCCCCTAAGGGCCTGAAATCTAATATTTTTAGGGGTCACCCCAAGGACCAAAAAATGAGACACTACTGCGGCATGGCTCTAGTCACCAAAAGGGCATAAAACACTGTATATAAAAGGCTGTACTCACTCCAAGGGCCAAAAACACTGCTGGTGCAAGGCTCTACTCATGCCAAGGGCCAAAAGCACTGTATTTTAAAGGCTCTACTCACACCAAGGGCCAAAATCTGTATCTCTGCTGTTTAAAGGCTCAAGTCACCCAAAGAAGCAACAAATCTCTGCTGGTGCAAGGCTGAACTAAGTTAAAGAGCCTAAAACTCTGCCGGTAGAGGCTGAAGTCACCTGAAGGGCCTCAATCTCTGCTGGAGCTCAGCTTAAGGGCCTGGAACATAATTTGGAAGGGCTCACGTTAAGGGCTAGAAAAGTGAATTTTGGTAGGTCTTACAACATCACACACACACACACACACACACACACACACACACACACACACACACACGACAGTTAAGGGTGAGGGCTTTTGGATTTCCCATTGTCTCTTCCATCTGTGGTTGTCATGGGCAACGTGATATAAAGGGGGGCTTGGTAATGTTTGTGGAGCTTAAATTGGGGTTTGTGTCCATCCATTTGGGGAGTAAAGAAGGTTTCCAGGTATTTTCCCACTTTGATAGAGGTTTTTTGGAATGTGTAAAGTGTGTAGTTGTTAGGCTTTGATGTTGGGGTAATACAGGGTCTTTGGTGTGTTAGATGCCCCCATACATGCTCCCCCTGCTGGCCCAGTTGCATTTTAGAGGTGTTGGTATCATTTCCTGGGGTGTCATAGTGGACTTGGTGACTCTCCTGAGGTGAATGGTGGGATCCCCTGTAGTGAAGCATTTTCTCCCATAGACTATAATGGGGCTCCATATTCCTTCCAATAGTCACATATTGAGATGCTTTTCGGAACGAATAACTAACATTGAATATTTTACTGTTCGCTCATCTCTACTACCCAATGTTGAAAGTAAGTTTCTGGTGAAGTAGGAGGATCCCTGTGAAATTTTAGAAAAGTTGATGGAGGTGAACTATAAGGAGGGCTGGTTTTAGACAAAGTGGGGCCCTGGGTAAACCTAAAAGCGGGGCCCCCATAAAATAACATTCCAACCCCATCATATTCAGGCATTTCAGAAGTCAGGGCTGCACTTTCAGCAGTAGTGATGTAGTCTCAAAAGATCAGGGATACAAAACAAATTGTTAACATATAAATAATTGTGTACTGCTATACTGTGGAGAATTATTCCCACTATACAGACAATTACCAGAAAATACACATCATGTATAGACCAACACCATCTCTATACAAGGCCCAGATAGGACACGACCTCCACACTGTGACTACCGCCATTACATTGTATAATCATAGACCATAGCCGCGCACTACACAGACTCCTAACCTAATAAACATCCCATCAATTAAAGGGTTTTCCCACCCCAAATTGATTCTTTTATACTGATAACCGATCCACAAGACAACTCATTGGTATGTCAGTATATAAGCTGTCAGGGTTCAACACCCAAACCCCACACCGATCAGCTGTACTAGAAGCTTCCGGGTGCCAGGCGCTGCTAGTGGACCGGATCCGCACAGTTACTATTCAAATAATAGGAGCGACATTGCAATTACCCAGAACCACCACTATACAGTGGGTGGTGCTGCTGTGCCAGTCCTATTACTTGAATAGTAGCGGTGCTGAAAAGAAAATGGCCGCTTACACAGGAAAATTGCCGCAGGCATGTGTAGTCAGCTCTGCCCGAGACCCGACAGCAGAGCTGACTGCGCATGCCTAGAAATTTGACGCCAGTACTGTAAGAAGACGGGGAGAGAGGGCGTTCCAGAAGAAGATAGAAGCAATGCTGGAGAGTTCTCTCGCACCATTGGGGACGCCCCCAGTGCTGAGAGAGCACTCATTTGCATACCAAAAAAAAACATGATTTCTACCGAATGGTGTCGTGGAGAGATATCTAAAGGTAGGAGGAGAAGAGACTTTTGTAAGGCTATTCCTACGTGTTATCGAGAAAAAATGTGATTTTAATGGTAGAATCCCATTAATGACACACAAATCTCATTTTGTTGCATAGCGCCCCCCAGAAATTGCTGCAGTTCTCATTTATACATCATTGTTAATAATACAGATTTACTATTGTGTAGGGGAGAGTTTGGGGAACATTTTTGTTATATAGTTTAATAATATGTTTTACTTCCTTTAAGTAGGAAAAAGGCTCTAAAGTTCTCCCCAGCAATGCTCTGCCTAAGCTAGTCATGAGGGACTATAGGAGTGTGAGGTCACTGATGATGTCATAGTTAGAGATGAGCGAACAGTAAAATATTTGATATTCGTTATTCCTTCTGAAAAGCATCTCAATATTCGACTATTCGAAGGAATATGGAACCCCATTATAGTCTATGGGAGAAAATGCTTCACTACAGGGGATCCCACCATTCACCTCAGGAGAGTCACCAAGTCCACTACGACACCCCAGGAAATGATGCCAACACCTCTGCAATGCAACTGGGCCAGCAGGGGGCGCATGTCTGGGGGCATCTAACACACCAAAGCCCCTCTATTACCCCACTATCACAGCCTAACAACTACACACTATACACACTCACTACAACCTCTATCACAGTGGGGGGAAAATACCTGGAAACCTTCTTTACTCCCCAAATGGAGGGACACAAACCCCAATGTAAGCTCCACAAACATTACCAAGCCCCCCTTTATATCACGTTCCCCATGACAACCACAAATGGAATAGGCAATGGGAAATCCAACAGTCCCCACCGTGAACGGTCATTGTGTGTGTGTGTGATGTGGTAAGGCCTTCCAAAATACACTTAACATGAGCCCTTCCAAATTAAGTTACAGTCCCTTAAGCTGAGCTACCAGCAGAGATTGAGGCCCTTCAGGTGACTTCAGCCTCTACCTGCAGAGATTTAGGCACTTTAACTTAGTTCAGCCTTGCACCAGCAGAGATTTGTTGGTTCTTTGGGTGAGTGGAGCCTTTAGAAAGCAGTGTTTTTTGACCTTCAGGTGACTAGAGCCATGCAGCAGCAGTGTATTATTTCTGGCCCTTCAGGTGAGCCCTAAAAAATTAGATTTCAGGCCCTTGGGGGAGCCCTAAAAAATTATTTTGCGGAGCCACACGGTGGCTCAGTGGTTAGCACTGCAGCCTTGCAGTGCTGGAGTCCTGGTGTTCAAATCCCGACAAGGGTATAAATCCATCTGCAAGGAGTTTGTATGTTCTCCTCATGTTTGCATAGATTTCCATCCCATATTCCAAAGACATACTGATAGGGAAAAATGTGCATTGTGAGCTCTTTGTGGGGCTCACAATCTACATTTAAAAAAAAATAAAAAAATTGACTTGCAGGCCCTTGAGGCGTATCCATGAAAAATTAAAGTTTTTTAACAATTACATAACTGTGAAGGGGCTGGGTTTGGAGGAGGAGGAAGATGAGTGAATTGGGTGCTGGCAGCTCCTCTCCAGTACCTGGACTGTGGAGCGGATACCCAGCTGGATATCCACGTCGATGTCCTCACCCACGTCCCCTGCTGCATGATTTGCAGTTTCACTGTATGTATACAGTGTTCCTGCAGTGTAGCTCTGAAAAGAGCTGTTTTTTCCTGCCTATAAAACACTACAATCTGTTTCTCACACTGAGAACAAGCTCTCCCTATCACTCCAAAACGACAATGAGACGAAGATGGCGGCCTTTTTCAATTCCTCTGTTGTCATAGTTCCTGTCCCACCTCCCCAGCGCAGTTATTGGTGCAAAAAAAAAAAAAAAGCGCCAGGAAGGTGGGAGGGGATACGGATTTTTACTGTGTTTGCGGCCTGGTATTCGATTGGAATCGAATACATCGAACAGCCTGATATTCAAATTCCTATTCGATCGAACGGTGTTCGCTCATCTCTAGTCGTACTCATGTCTGTTTTGTAAAAAGTCAAATCATAATGTAAAATCTTTGCCCTCTGGCCGCATGCTGCAGCGCAGGAGATGTGTCCGGCTATAATTCCTTGTTTTAGGTTTTTCTTGTATTGTCTGAACACTGTCCAATTCCCTCATTTCGGTGATTGATTTTCCACCATACCCATCTCCTTCACCTTGGGTTCCCTCTGCTCCTCTAATAGTTATTCTTAGCCTTCCTTGTATGATTGACTACCTATCTTCCTATCAGGTCTGGGGCGGGTTCTTCCTTCCTATTTGTTTGCTCAAAGTCACGTTGGTGTTTGCTATTGCCTCGTGTGCGCTGGCTGTTACTCTTGTTGTTTGTTACCTCTATTCATATTTTTGACCTCTGGCTTTACTTTTGACTATTCTCTTGGATTTGGATTCTGTACTGCGCTACTTGACTGTAACCATCCCCTTGACTAGCTGACCTCACTTTTGTTGTTTGTCTGTGTAGTGTTGTAGTGAGGATGCAGGTCTTCTGGAATAAGTCCACTATGAGATGGTTACTCTTGTAGATCAGAACACTTTATTCCATGCTCCATCATGGCTCCCTGTCTAACAACTCCTCCCCCTAAGCTCAGCTCCTCCTCCATTACTACCTCACTGTTGCTAGGCAGATAAAGCAGAATAAGTAAGCAGAACAGAACATACAGAACATACTTATAACAACATCACAGTCTGTGTTCTGTATCATCACTTATATCTTAAGTAGGGACTGCCGCCCAGTTGTCGCCTGTCGCCTAGGGGAGTTCAGGCAAGTAGGCAGACATATTAGGGCTCATTGTCTTGTTGTGCCCCTCCTCCCAGGGTTCACCAGCAGCTAGTGGGGAATTGCTCTTGTAGCATTTCCCTTACACACGAAAGCTGCCATTTTGTGAGGATAGAGATTGCATCAGGCAGGGTATATTGAATCAAACACTCACACTAATGTAAAAAGGGATGAAGAAAGAACAAGAAACTCCATATTTCATTCATTGACCTGGGGACACCTCATGGACACTACACCTTCTATAGTCCACCCTCCGAGGTCACCTCATTACTTCTATCACACATGGACATTCTGTGTCGCTCCACTGAAGGTTCTCATCTTCTCCTTCAGATCCCAGTATCCCGCTGCTCAGAGCCATGTTTACCTGGAAGCAGGAAGAAAACAAGAGAAACAATTCACACCTGCTGCTATGACTGCGCGCCATGTTCAGAGGGAGAGATCTCTAATGTAACTGGTAAATGATAGTAGGAGTAGTAGTACTGTATTGAATCACTCGCACGTTCATGTCACCTCCACCTCAAAAACATCTCCAGAATACACCCTTTCCTCACCAGAGATACACTAAAGACACTTATTGTCTCCCTGATTCATTCTCGCCTTGACTACTGTAACTCCTTACTTATCGGTCTTCCCCTCACTAAACTCTCCCCTCTACAATCTATTCTGAATGCAGCGGCCAGGCTCATCTATCAGGCTAGACCGGGGACCTCAAACTTTTGAAACAGTGGGCCGGAGGCAGAGCAAGTCGCACAGACATCGGGAGCGGTGCCCTCCAATAGGTAAAGTGAAGTGCACTCCATGGCCTGCCCCGAGCTCACCAGGAGCTTCATTATAAATGCACACCTGCCGGCGTTGTCGGTGGGGCCAGACAGAAGTGCTTGGTGGGCCGCATGTGGCCCACAGGCCGCAGTTTGAGGACCCCTGGTCTAGACGCTATAGCGATGTCTCTGGTGTGTGCCAGTTGCTACCTGTTGCTGCCTATTCATTAGAGAGTAAAATATAAAATTCTCCCCCTCCCCCACAAGGCTCTCCATAATGTCGCACCGCCATACATTTCCTCCCTCATCTCTGTCTACCGCCCAACCCGTGCTCTCCGCTCACTCAATGACCTAACACTAACATATATACAAGACTTCTTCCGAGCTGCACCACTTCTCTGGAATGCTCTACCCCGGACAATCAGAGGAACTCCCAATTTCTACAGTTTCAAACGCAAACTAAAGACGCATCTTATCAGACAGGCCGATCACAATGTCTAACGTAAACCCTTCCCCCTCCTCTGTCCCCGCCCCCACATTACCCCACATGATATGATGTCATCTCAGGATAACTCCATAGGTCCAAGCTCCATCCACATATTAAAGGACACGACTGGTGACGGCTCATAAAGTCTTATGTTTGTGTAATGACAGTCACCTCTATTACAAATGGATCTGACCTCTGTATAAGCAATGCCGCCCCTGCTACCTCTTGTGTCACCCCCTCTACCTCATAGATTGTAAGCTCTTGTGAGCAGGGTCCTCAGTCCCATTGTGTGAAATGATTTTCTTTGTAATGTATCTTTCTGTCTGTATCTGAACCCTACAAATTGTACAGCGCTGCGGAATATGTTGGCGCTATATAAATAACATTTATTATTATTATTATTATTATTATTATTATTATTATTAGTGTGATGATGTTCTAGTAGGAGTAGTAGTACTGTTTAACTGAAATAACTTGTAACAAGCTTCACATCCTATTACAATAGATAATAATCATATTGTGATGTAATAAAAAAAAAACATGTTTTGAAAATCTGGACATCTCATGATACACATATCTGGTCATCTCATGATACACATATCTGGTCATCTCATGATACACATATCTGGTCATCTCATGATACACATATCTGGACATCTCATGATACACATATCTGGACATCATAAAGCCAATTATTACAGAAAGTGACAGAATCCCAATAGAATAAAAGAATCTCATCGCAAAATAAATAAAAATACATCAATTTATTGAATATAAAAATACATTTGCTTATAAACATGAGGACTACAGCAGATTTTTGGCAACACCCCCAGAATGGATATACATGACAATATATAACACTCAGAACAAACCAAGAGATGGCTAGTGATGAGATAAATCCAATAAGCAATGACATAGTGTATGTATAATAACTCATCTCAGAGCCGCCCTCATATTGTCATGTATGTCTATTCTGGGGGTGGTGACAAGAAACCGCTGTGGTCTCATGTTTATAAGTATAGGTAATTTTTGTATTTAGTAAAATTGATGTATTTTGATATATTTCGGGATGAGCTCCTTGTTTTCTATCGGGATTACAGGTTCGGCCAGTAGTAAAGGTAAGGCAGGACACATCTGTATGACCATTGTATCCATTTACCCTCATCCCTGTTATAAGGCCATAATGGCTAAGTATTATTTGCTGTATCTTGTCATTATGACATTCTAGGAATTATAATTGTTTCGGTTTTTTCTCATTGTTGCCATATCGGGACGTTTCCTTCACAATGAGTTTTATAAATTTTCTTATTAACCAAAATTCACAATCTCACAAACCAACTTTAGTGTTCTCCATGCTTTGTGAACTCTGAACCAAAAAAAAATGGAAAATCAAGAAACATAGGGACATAATTGACAACATGTATATCATAGTATAAAGGCTGTACAGTACAGGAGTGACGTCACACTCACAAGATCACTCCTTATTGTCTCCTCTTACAGACCTGGACAGTGACCAGACACGAAGATGTAACATAACTCCAGCAAAGTTTTATGTTCCCAGTACGAGGCTCCAGTATGTGAGTGCAGGAACACAGCCTGATGGTTATGGGCTCTGATAGTCTTACAATAGTAGTCGTGTGGTTTATGGGGAATGTGTTTTATCCAAACCACCCCTTTACATACCCACATATGCTGCCCCCGACGTCTGCAGATTTACCCCACCTATAACATAGGTCCTTTATAATATCTAATATGTAATGAAATCTTCCTACAGATGCCGACAGCTGCAGTAAGTGCCAAAGTGCCGAATGGCCGAATGAGAAGAGAGACCGATGTCTGCCCAAAGTAATGGAATTCATCTCTTACCATAATGACACCATTGCTTCTGTATCTTCCTCCGTCTCGCTCTTCGGATGTCTTGTGACCGGCTCCATATTTAGAATATTTATTTCCTACCGGGACACTCCTATTGTTAGAGCTAATAACCGGAACCTGAGTTATCTCCTCCTGGTCTCCATCATCCTCAGCTTCCTCTCTGTCTTCTTGTTTCTTGGCCGTCCCAGTGATGTCACTTGTAGATTACGTGAAACCAGTTTTGGAGTCTTCTTCTCAGTGGCCGTCTCTTCACTTCTGGCCAAGACTGTTATGGTTTGTGTTGCTTTTAATTCCACCAAGCCTGGAAGCCCCTGGAGAAAATGGCTGAGTGTGAAGCTGCCCTATACCATAGTGTTGTTGTGTTCCTCCTTCCAGGTTGTCATCTGTGTTCTGTGGTTGTCTATTTCTCCCCCATTCCAGGACCTGGACACTCAGTCTTATCCTGAGAAGATCATCATTCGGTGTAATGAGGGCTCAGATCTCTGGTTCTACTCCATGTTGGGTTATATGGGGCTCCTGGCCGCTGTCAGCTTTCTTCTGGCTTTCATGGTGAGGACATTACCGGACAGTTTTAATGAGGCCAAGTACATCACCTTCAGCATGCTGCTGTTCTGTAGTGTCTGGATGGCCATGATCCCGGCTTATCTGAGCACCAGAGGGAAATACATGGTGGCCGTGGAGATATTTGCAGTAATGGCTTCCAGTGCTGGACTTTTAGCTTGTGTGTTTTTCCCAAAATGTTTTATTATTTTATTTAGATCAGAAATGAACAGAAAAACTGATCTGCTGGGGAGAAGGAAGGAAATATGTAATAATAGTAATAAATGATGGTGTGTAATGTGCCATGTGGTAACATAATGCCCCTCCCCCGCACCACTATTATACACTGTGCTAGGCAGAATATCTCTGTATTATATTCTATTATAAAGATTTTGCCCCATGCTTCACAAAATGTTCAATAAAAAGTGATCAAAAAGTCAGATGAACCCTAAAATGGTACCAGTAAAATACACAGCTCATTCCACAAAAAATCTCTCCACCTGCTCTGTCAACAAAAAATTAAGATGTTATACCTTGCAGAAGACAATACAAAAATGACTGATTTTATTTCCTAAATGTAATTTTATTCTGCTAAAGTATTAACACATAAAAAACATCATAAATTAGGTATCGCCGTAATAGTAATGACCCCAGAATAAAGGGAACAGGTTACTTCTACTGTATGGTGAGAGATAAATAATGTTACATAGCAATGCCAGATTCAATAGTTTGGTTTTTATCCCACCCAGAAAGAGTTAATAAAATTTAGTCAATAAGTGATAGGCACCTGAAAATGATTTAATTAAAAATTACATTTCATCCAGCAAAAACCGAGCCCTCATATGGCCACATCACATGAAAAATAGAAAGAATATAGCTTGTGCAATGTGAAGGCAAAAACCCCAAATAACCAAATCATTAGGACAAAACTGACTGCAGAAAGAAGGAAATGTATAAGCTGCGAGCGAATATCAGGGGTCCCCCAAATGTAGAGATTACAAAGGAAAGGACACCATTACTGACCCCCATAATGTCCCCACCATCCGTGTAATAGCATCTAGTGGGAGAATAGCCTGGGATTTGGTGTAACCAATGTAAACTGTACAGCTTACTGTTATGGTTCTGTATATATAGTGGCTGCAGTCGAGGTCCACAAGCCCCAGAAGGGCGGCCGTCTGCCTGAGCAAAGCAGCAGTATGTTCGTGTGGCTCAAGTGTGAACAGGGGCCAACGCACGTTCACCAGTTAACTTCACTGAGTGAAGGAGTTGCCTATCACTTATATATATTAGCTGGTACCCGCAACTTCGTCTGCGGTGATTGTAGCAGTGGGTATATACAGGCGCGGGTAAGGTTTTCGTACTGTGTATAAGGTCTGGGATATGAAATGTAAGTTTGTATCTTGTTTTTGCTATAATTCAGAGAATACGTGAGACTTTTGTGTTGAAGTTGCTTTGTATTTGAGCTGCTATATATACGGTGTGTGAGAAACTTTACATAGTGACTTTGGGACAGAAGTATTTGAAGTTAACCCCTTCCCGTCGATGGCATTTTTTGATTTTCGTTTTTCGTTTTTGACTCCCCTCCTTCTAAACCCCATAACTTTTTTATTTCTCCGCTCCCAGAGCCATATGAGGTCTTAATTTTTCCTGGAACAAATTTTTCTTCATGATGCCGCCATTATTTATTCTATATAATGTACTGGGAAGCAGGGAAAAAAATCATAATGGGGTGAATTTGACAAAAAAATGCATTTCTGTGACTTTCTTACGGGCTTTGGTTTTACAGCGTTCACTGTGCAACCAAAATGACATGTCCCCTATATTCTGTGTTTCGTTATATGGTTTTATTTACATTTTGACCCCTTAAAAATATCCAAAACTGTGTTAAATTTTTTTTTTTTGAAAAGTCGCCATATTCCGACAGCCGTAACTTTTTTATACGTCCATGTACGGGGATGTATAGGGTGTCGTTTTTTTGCGGGGCCGGGTGTACTTTGTATTTCTACCATTTTCGGGAAATGTTATTGCTTTGATCACTTTTTATTCAAATTTTTATCAGAATCAAAACAGTGAAAAAACGGCGGTTTGGCACTTTTGACCATTTTTCCCGCTACGGCGTTTACCGAACAGGAAAAATATTTGTATAGCTTTGTAGAGTGGGCGATTTCAGACGCGGGGATACCTAATATGTGTGTCACAGTATTTAACTACTTTTATATGTGTTCTAGGGAAAGGGGTGTGATTTGAATTTTGAATCCTTTTTATTTGTTTTTATATTTTTTTTACTTTTTTTAAAACTTATTTTTTTCCATTTATTAGACCTCCTAGGGGTATTGACATGGGTGGGTGGTGTCGCGGATTGTCAGAGTGGTGGGGGTCAGCAAACATGGCTGCTCCGGAGCGTTAAAGGGCTCTATCACTAGAAAAAGTCATTTTTAACTAATCACACCTTTGCATAGCCTTTAGAAAGTCTATTCCACACTTATCTATAGTATGTAAATTGCCTCAGTGGTTTCTGAATAAGTCCGTTTTTATTCATATGCTAATTAGACTGGTGCACGATAGATCGTGCACTCCTCTCCTATTGTTTTCTATGGGAGACTGCTCCTGCTGATGATGACTCAGCTTCCTGTTTGCCTCACACACATAGAAGAAAATAGGAGAGAGGAGGCTGCTGGGAACTTCCTGAGCTGGCTGGAGGCTCATTAGCATATGAATAAAAACGGACTTATTCAGAAACCACTGAGGCAATCTACATACTATAGGTAGGTGTGAAATAGCATTTCTAAAGCCTATGCAAGCATGTGATTAGTTAAAAATGACTTTTCCCAGTGATAGAGCCCCTTTAAAGAGAGCCTCCTGGAGTATCGTTAAGGTGAGGGGCAAAGTGGTAAAGTATATGTACAGTCCTATGAAAAGTTTTGGGCACCCCTATTAATCTTAATCATTTTTAGTTCTAAATTTTTTGGAGTTTGCAACAGCCATTTCAGTTTGATATATCTAATAACTGATGGACACAGTAATATTTCAGGATTGAAATGAGGTTTGTTGTACTAACAGAAAATGCGCAATATGCATTAAACCAAAATTTGACCAGTGCAAAAATATGGGCACCTCAACAGAAAAGTGATATTAATATGTAGTACATCCTCCTTTTACAAAGATAACAGCCTCTAGTCGCTTCCTGTAGCTTATAATCAGTTCCTGGATCCTGGATAAAGGTATTTTGGACCATTCCTCTTTACAAAACAATTCAAGTTCAGTTAAGTTTGATGGTCGCCGAGCATGGACAGCCCACTCTCAAATGATCTGAAAACAAAGATTGTTCAGCATAGTTGTTCAGGGGAAGGATACAAAAAGTTGTCTCAGAGATTTAACCTGTCAGTTTCCACTGTGAGGAACATAGTAAGGAAATGGAAGACCACAGGGACAGTTCTTGTTAAGCCCAAAAGTGGCAGGCCAAGAAAAATATCAGAAAGGCAGAGAAGAAGAATGGTGAGAAGAGTCAAGGACAATCCACAGACCAGCTCCAAAGAGCTGCAGCATCATCTTGCTGCAGATGGTGTCACTGTGCATCGGTCAACAATACAGCGCACTTTGCACAAGGAGAAGCTGTATGGGAGAGTGATGAGAAAGAAGACGTTTCTGCAAGCATGCCACAAACAGAGTCCCCTGAGGTATGCAAAAGCACATTTGGACAAGCCAGTTTCATTTTGGAAGAAGGTCCTGTGGACTGATGAAACAAAGATTGAGTTGTTTGGTCATACAAAAAGGCGTTATGCATGGCTCTAAAAAAAACAGCATTCCAAGAAAAACACTTGCTACCCACTGTAAAATTTGGTGGAGGTTCCATCATGCTTTGGGGCTGTGTGGCCAATGCCGGCACCGGGAATCTTGTTAAAGTTGAGGGTCGCATGGATTCCACTCAGTATCAGCAGATTCTTGAGAATAATGTTCAAGAATCAGTGACGAAGTTGAAGTTACGCCGGGGATGGATATTTCAGCAAGACAATGATCCAAAACACCGCTCCAAATCAACTCAGGCATTCATGCAGAGGAACAAATACAATGTTCTGGAATGGCCATCCCAGTCCCCAGACCTGAATATCATTGAACATCTGTGGGATGATTTGAAGCGGGCTGTCCATGCTCGGCGACCATCAAACTTAACTGAACTTGAATTGTTTTGTAAAGAGGAATGGTCCATAATACCTTCATCCAGGATCCAGGAACTGATTAAAAGCTACAGGAAGCGACTAGAGGCTGTTACCTTTGGAAAAGTGGGATCTACTAAATATAAATGTCACTTTTCTGTTGAGGTGCCCATACTTTTGCACCGGTCAAATTTTGGTTTAATGCATATTGCACATTTTCTGTTAGTACAATAAACCTCATTTCAATCCTGAAATATTACTGAGTTCATCAGTTATTAGATATATCAAACTGAAATGGCTGCTGCAAACACCAAAATATTTAGAACTAAAAATGATTAAGATTAATAGGGGTGCCCAAACTTTTTCATAGGACTGTATATGTGATTGTGTGGGGTTAGGGGTGAGGCTGTAGAGGGCAATATGAATTTTGTGGCTTGCTATGGTCCAAAGTGTGTGAGATTGCAGAGATGGTGGTGTGAGTTTGGGTTTTGTGAGGGTCCTGGCACAAACGTATGTGTGCTATTGTGACGAAAAGTAGCCTATTGCGCAATCCGGTGTATTAACTATGTTTGTGGAAACTTTCAGCCAAATCAGTCGAGCGGGTTTTGCGTGATTGACTAACAAACATCCGAACATCCAAACACACAAACCCACAAACATCCAAACTCACAAACTTTCACATTTATAATATTAACTAGAGGGAGGACCCGGCTTCGCACGGGTATATTACATGTTATGTTTGTGTAGTGGCCCCATAAGAATTGTCCAATTTTGCACTGATGTATTTTGTATGTGGTTCGTGTGTATGTCCATAAGCGTCATGTGTATCATGTATCATGTGTATCTCATTTTGAATGTCAGTGAAAAACCTGTGATCAGTTGTTATGGATACCTGGAGTAAAGCTGTATCTAATCCTTTCCCGTGTAGTATTGTGTTTAGATGCAAGTATCCAATCCTTGTTGGTGTGGTACTTTGTGCAGATGCACATATCTAATTCTCCCCGTGTGGTATTGTGTGAAGAGGCGCGTATCTAATCCTCCAGTAAGTGAAACTATATGCAGACACGCGTATCTAATGACTCTGGCGTGTGGTACTGTGTGCAGACGTGCTTATCTAATCCTCTGGTGTTTGGAACTGTGTGCTGAGATGCGTATCTATTTCTCTGGCATGTGGTACTGTGTGCAGAGGCCTGTATCTAATCCTCCAAAGTGTGGAACTGTGTGCAGATGCACGTATCTAATCCTCCCCTGTGTGGTATTGTGTGAAGAGGCGCGTATCTAATCCTACGGCATGTGCAACTGTGTGTAGACGCGCGTATCTAATCCTATGGCATGTGGTACTGTGTGCAGATGCACATATCTAATCCTCCCCAGTGTGGTACTGTGTGCTGAGAGGCGTATCTAATTATCTGGCATGTGGTACTGTGTGCAGAGGCATGTATCTAATCCTCCACTGTGTGGTATTGTGTGAAGAGGCGCGTATCTAATCCTCCAGTAAGTGAAACTATATGCAGACACGCGTATCTAATGACTCTGGCGTGTGGTACTGTGTGCAGACGTGCTTATCTAATCCTCTGGTGTTTGGAACTGTGTGCTGAGATGCGTATCTATTTCTCTGGCATGTGGTACTGTGTGCAGAGGCCTGTATCTAATCCTCCAAAGTGTGGAACTGTGTGCAGATGCACGTATCTAATCCTCCCCTGTGTGGTATTGTGTGAAGAGGCGCGTATCTAATCCTACGGCATGTGCAACTGTGTGTAGACGCGCGTATCTAATCCTATGGCATGTGGTACTGTGTGCAGATGCACATATCTAATCCTCCCCAGTGTGGTACTGTGTGCTGAGAGGCGTATCTAATTATCTGGCATGTGGTACTGTGTGCAGAGGCATGTATCTAATCCTCCAAAGTGTGGTACTGTGCTCAGACGCACGTATCTAATCCTCCACTGTGTGGTATTGTGTGAAGAGGCGCGTATCTAATCCTACGGCGTGTGCAACTGTGTGTAGACGCGCGTATCTAATCCTATGGCATGTGATACTGTGTGCAGATGCGTGTATCTAATCCTATGGCGTGTACAACTGTGTGAAGACGTGCGTATCTCATCGTCTGGCATGTAGAACTGTATGCAGACGCGTGTATCTAATCCTATGGCGTGTACAACTGTGTGTAGACGGGCGTATCTAATCCTACAGCATGTGGAACTGTAAGCAGATGCGCGTATCTAATCCTATGGCATGTGGTACTGTGTGCAGACGTGCTTATCTAATCCTCTGGTGTGTGGAACTGTGTGCAGATGCGCATATCTAATCTTCCCTTGTGTGGTATTGTGTGTAGACGCGCATATCTAATCCTACGGCATGTGGTACTGTGTGAAGATGTGTGTATCTAATCCTCTGGCTTGTGGTACTGTGTGCAGAGGCATGTATCTAATCCTCCAAAGTGTGGTACTGTGTGCAGACACACGTATCTAATCCTGCCCTGTGTAGTATTGTGTGAAGAGGCACGTATCTAATCCTGCAGCGTGTGGTACTGTGTGCAGACGCATGTATCTAATCCTCCACGTGTCGTACTGTGTGCTTAGACACGTATCTAATTCTCTGGCTTGTGGTACTGTGTGCAGACACACATATCTAATCCTCCCCGGTGTGGTATTGTGTTAAGAGGCACATATCTAATACTGCGGCATGTGGAACTGTTTGTAGACACGCGTATCTAATCCTACGGCATGTGTTACTGTGTGCAGACGCGTGTATCTAATCCTCTGGCATGTGGTACTGTGTGCAGATGTGCATATCTTATGCTCTGGTGTGTGGAACTGTGTGCAGACACGTGTATCTAATCCTATGGCGTGTGGAACTGTGTGTAGACGCGCGTATCTAATCCGACGACATGTGGTACAGTGTGCAGATGTACATATCTTATGCTATGGTGTGTGGAACTGTGTGCGGATGCATGTATCGAATCCTTTGGCATGTGGTCCTGTGTGCAGAAGCGTGTATCTAATCCTTCGACATGTGGAACTGTGTGCAGACGCACGTATCAAATCCTTCAGTGTGTGGAACTGTGTGCAGAAGCGCGTATTTAATCCTCTGGTGTGTGGGACTGTGTGCAGACGCGTGTATCTAATCCTCTGGAGTGTGATACTGTGTGCTGATCTGTGTATCTAATCCTCTGATGCGTGTATCTCAGTTTGGATATCAGTGTTGTATTGTGTAGGTGGAGTGACCGTGTGTATTGCAGTTGGAATATAAGTGAAAGACTTGCAGGTTTGTATTGGCTAAGAGGGGGGGCATTGTGTTCGGAATGCTGTATCTCAGCAACGGTACGTCCGAGTGAATTGGAGTCTCATCTTAAACCTTCCCGGATGTCTGAAGTATCTCTGTACCAAATTTGGTGAAGATTGGTCCAGCCGTTTGGTTCGCATTAGAGAACAGACAGACAGACGGACAGACAGACAGACAGACAGACAGACAGACAGACAGACAGACAGACAGAAATTCATTTTTATAATATAGACTAGAGGGAGGACCCGGCTTCGCACGGGTATATTACATTTTATGTTTGTGTAGTGGCCCCATAAGAATTGTCCAATTTTGCACTGGTGTATTTTGTATGTGGTTTGTGTGTATGTCCATTAGCGTCATGTGATGTTATGGATACCTGGAGTAAAGCTGTATCTAATCCTTCCCTGTGTAGTACTGTGTTTAGACGCAAGTATCTAATCCTTGTTGGTGTGGTACTGTGTGCAGATGCACATATCTAATCCTCCGGCGTGTGGTACTGTGTGCAGATGTGTGTATCTAATCCTCCCCCGTGTGGCATTGTGTGAAGAGGCACGTATCTAATCCTCCGGTAAGTGAAACTGTGTGCAGACGTGCATATCTAATCTTACGGCATGTGGTACTATGTGCAGACGAGCGTACCTAATCCTCTGGCGTGTGGTACTGTATGCAGACAGGTGTATCTAATCCTCTGGCATGAGGTACTGTGTGCAGATGCACGTATCTAATCCTCCCCCGTGTGGTACTGTGTGCTGAGACGCGTATCTAATTATCTGGCATGTGGTACTGTGTGCAGAGACATGTATCTAATCCTCCAAAGTGTGGTACTGTGTTCAGACGCACGTATCTAATCCTCCCATGTGTGGTATTGTGTGAAGAGGCGCGTATCTAATCCTACGGCATGTGGAACTGTGTGTAGAGGCACGTATATAATCCTACAGCATGTGGTACTGTATGCAGACGCGTGTATCTAATCCTATGGCGTGTACAACTGTGTGAAGATGTGTGTATCTAATCGTCTGACATGTGGAACTGTAAGCAGACGCGCGTATCTAATCCTACGGCATGTGGTACTGTGTGCACACGTGCTTATCTAATCCTCTGGTGTGTGGAACTGTGTGCAGATGCGCGTATCTAATCCTCCCCTGTGTGGTATTGTGTGATGAGGCGTGTATCTAATCCTACGGCGAGTGGAACTGTGTGTAGACACGCGTATCAAATCCTACGGCATGTGGTACTGTGTGCAGATGCGCTTATCTAATTCTTCCCTGAGTGGTACTGTGTGCTGATGCGCGTATCTAATTCTCTGGCTTGTGGTACTGTGTGCAGAGGCATGTATCTAATCCTTCAAAGTGTGGTACTGTATGCAGACACACGTATCTAATCCTCCCCTGTGTGGTACTGTGTGAAGAGGTGCGTATCTAATCCTACGGCATGTGGAACTGTGTGTAGATGCGCGTATCTAATCCTACAGCATGTGGTACTGTGTGCAGATGTGTGTATCTAATCCTCTCTGTGTGGTACTGTGTGCTAACACGCGTATATAATTCTCTGGCTTGTGGTACTGTGTGCAGAGGCATGTATCTAATCCTCCAAAGTGTGGTACTGTATGCAAACACATGTATCTAATCCTCCCCTGTGTGGTACTGTGTGCAGATGCACATATCTAATCCTCTGGCATGTGGTACTGTGTGCAGATGTGCGTATCTAATCCTCCCCCGTGTGGTACTGTGTGCTGAGACATGTATGTAATTCTCTGGCTTGTGGTAATGTGTGCCGAGGCATGTATCTAATCCTCCAAAGTGTGGTACTGTGTGCAGACACACGTATCTAATCCTCCCCTGTGTGGTATTGTGTGAAGAGGTGCGTATCTAATCCTACGGCATGTGGAACTGTGTGTAGACGCCCGTATCTAATCCTACGGCGTGTGGAACTGTGTGTAGATGCACGTATCTAATCCTACGGCATGTGGTACTGTGTGCAGATGTGCATATCTTATACTCTGGTGTGTGGAACTATGTGCAGATGCGTGTATCCAATCCTTTGGCATGTGGTTCTGTGTGCAGACACATGTATCCAATCCCCCGGCGTGTGGTACTTTGTGCAGACGCGTGTATCTAATCCTTTGGCATGTGGAACTGTGTGCAGAAGCGCGTATTTAATCCTCTGGTTTGTGGGACTGTGTGCAGACCCGTGTATCTAATCCTCTGGCGTGTGATACTGTGTGCTGATCTGTGTATCTAATCCTCTGATGCATGTATCTCAGTTTGGATATCAGTGTTCGGTTGTGCATGTGGAGTGACCGTGTGTATTGCAGTTGGAATATGAGTGAAAGACTTGCAGGTTTGTATTGGCTAAGGGGGGGGGCATTGTGTTTGGAATGCTGTATCTCAGCAACGGTACGTCCGAGCGAGTTGGAGTCTCGTCTTAAACCTTCCCGGATACCTGAAGTATCTCTGTACCAAATTTGGTGAAGATCGGTCCAGTCGTTTGGTTCGCATTAGAGTACAGACAGACACAGACGGACAGACAGACAAGAATTCATTTTTATAAGATAGGGAGATATATATATATACAGTCCTATGAAAAAGTTTGGGCACCCCTATTAATCTTAATCATTTTTAGTTCTAAATATTTTGGTGTTTGCAGCAGCCATTTCAGTTTGATATATCTAATAACTGATGGACACAGTAATATTTCAGGATTGAAATGAGGTTTATTGTACTAACAGAAAATGTGCAATATGCATTAAACCAAAATTTGACCAGTGCAAAAGTATGGGCACCTCAACAGAAAAGTGACATTAATATTTAGTAGATCCTCCTTTTGCAAAGATAACAGCCTCTAGTCGCTTCCTGTAGCTTTTAATCAGTTCCCGGATCCTGGATGAAGGGATTTTGGACCATTCTTCTTTACAAAACAATTCAAGTTCAGTTAAGTTAGATGGTCGCCGAGCATGGACAGCCCGCTTCAAATCATCCCACAGATGTTCAATGATATTCAGGTCTGGGGACTGGGATGGCCATTCCAGAACATTGTAATTGTTCCTCTGCATGAATGCCTGAGGATTTGGAGCGGTGTTTTGGATCATTGTCTTGCTGAAATATCCATCCCCGGCGTAACTTCAACTTCGTCACTGATTCCTGAACATTATTCTCAAGAATCTGCTGATACTGAGTGGAATCCATGCGACCCTCAACTTTAACAAGATTCCCGGTGCCGGCATTGGCCACACAGCCCCAAAGCATGATGAAACCTCCACCAAATTTTACAGTGGGTAGCAAGTGTTTTTCTTGGAATGCTGTTTCTTTTTGGACGCCATGCATAACGCCTTTTTTATAACCAAACAACTCAATCTTTGTTTCCAAAATGAAGTTGGCTTCTCCAAATGTGCTTTTTCATACCTCAGGCAACTCTATTTGTGGCGTACGTGCAGAAACGGCTTCTTTCTCATCACTCTCCCATACAGCTTCTCCTTGTGCAAAGTGCGCTGTATAGTTGACCGATGCACAGTGACACCATCTGCAGCAAGATGATGCTGCAGCTCTTTGGAGGTGGTCTGTGGATTGTCCTTGACTCTTCTCACCATTCTTCTTCTCTGCCTTTCTGATATTTTTCTTGGCCTGCCACTTATGGGCTTAACAAGAACTGTCCCTGTGCTCTTCCATTTCCTTACTATGTTCCTCACAGTGGAAACTGACAGGTTAAATCTCTGAGACAACGTTTTGTATCCTTCCCCTGAACAACTATGTTGAACAATCTTTGTTTTCAGATCATTTGAGAGTTGTTTTGAGTAGCCCATGATGCCACTCTTCAGAGGAGATTCAAATAGGAGAACAACTTGCAATTGGCCACCTTAAATACCTTTTCTCATGATTGGATACACCTGGCTATGAAGTGCAAAGCTCAGTGAGGTTACAAAACCAATTTTGTGCTTCAGTAAGTCAGTAAAAAGTAGTTAGGGGAATTCAAATCAATAAAATGATAAGGGTGCCCATACTTTTGCACCGGTCAAATTTTGGTTTAATGCATATTGCACATTTTCTGTTAGTACAATAAACCTCATTTCAATCCTGAAATATTACTGTGTCCATCAGTTATTAGATATATCAAACTGAAATGGCTGCTGCAAACACCAAAATATTTAGAACTAAAAATGATTAAGATTAATAGGGGTGCCCAAACTTTTTCATAGGACTGTATATGTGTGTGTGTGTGTGTATATATATACATACAGTATATGTGTGTATATATATATATATATATATATATATATATATATGTGTGTGTGTGTGTGTGTGTGTGTGTGTGTATCTCAATGATGAAAAATTACACAGAGGACTCACTTGATTTCAATCCTGGTAAATAATCTGAATGCAATGAAAAGAGGGACGGCCCCATACATATATTCATCATTCTTGAAGCCTTATAGCCCATTTCCAGCCTGATTAATGTAATAGCGGGCATACACACCGGGATCGCCGTACACTCTCTGCGACAGTATTTTAGCTTGTCACCTTCTTGCACAGTCTGAAATGTAATCGCACAATGGTTTTACTGTACATGAATGTAACATGGCAGGATTGATCCATCAGGATGGATATTGAAATGGTATCGGAATTATGTTTGGATACAGGGATACAGTCGGATCTCATATACTTTGGTGTGACAATTTCGTTGTTTCATAATTTCAAAAGTTAAAAGTTGAGCGTCTGAATCTCCAACGAGCGTACGCTGAACAATGTCTGAATAAACAAATAGAGTATAAAACCCCAAATGTATATCTGCGCATCCGCCGTGACACTTGCTCTGGTTGTTTTCAATATCGCCTTCAAGATAATTGCGCAGCCCTAAAATCGGCGCGAGCTTTTCACAAGACATAAAAATGTATGACTGTGATTCGGGTATATAAACGCTCCTTTTTACGGTTTCATATTTCATCTAAATGGCGCACTCAAAACGTTTAAGTTTTCAATGACCTCATTAATAGCTTTGTCAATCTCGGCTACGGTTGAATAAAAATCACCTGTGATGCGGTATTCAGTCAGCGTAGCACCTTTTTTTTAACGAGGAAGAAGGTGCCTTCTTGCAATCCAACGGTTACCAGCTATACGGGTACTGGATTTCAGTCATAGCGACCTCATAAGGACTCGCGAAATGAAACGCTTTTGGGAGTTTTGTTGTATAAACACCTATTTTATTTTCAGGATAAATTTTGGAGGATACATTACAAGGCAGTGTTATAAAAAAGGATCCAGATTCCATGATTTATATAGAAGTCAGATGTTTTTCATTTATCCAAGAATTAAAAGACGTAGGGTAACCTAGCCACTTTACGAAAAAACGAGTTTCACTCCTCACACGTCTCTTTCTCAGTATCTTTTCTATTCTGTAGACACGTTCAGCATCCGCCGGGGCTTTCTGTAACTCTTCTTTGTAAAACGAGCCTTCTATTGGATCATTCACTAAATCAACCAGTTTATACACAGGTTTTTGAAATCTTGTCTTAATGTCAGAGACAACAAAAATCTCCTCCGTGTAAGTCTGTTCATAAACTTTAGGGAAGGAACCTTTATACTGGGTTATGTGCACATTGTCACCGATTTTTAACGTCTGCTTATTCGGTTTAAGCGTCGTGCATTTGCCATAAATATTCCTCCATATTCTTAAAAAATTGTTTATTGTTACGTCCGCAGTCCTGCATCGGATTGTATTGTGGTATGTATGATTATAGCTGTATAAAAAGTTATTCCGTTCATATATCGATACGTATTGAGGCTATCTAAAAATTTCCACATTTTTTATTTTAATGTTCTGCTACATCGTTCCACTAAAGCGACTTTCACGCTGGTTTGTAGTAAAAAAAAAAGGTGGATATTGCGCTCTATACAAAGCCATTTCATAGCGTTATACATAAATTCACGACCCCGGTTAATGAGGCACGCAGCGATCATTCTTGAAAATCAAAGGCCTTGACTACAGTAGTCCCCGTCTTATCTTTCAAGGTTACACACCACGCATATTTTGATAATACGTCAATCACGGTTAATATTTCGGTTTTAATATCCATATTTTTCGGACTATAAGATGCACTGGACTATAAGATGCACCTAGGTTTTAGAGGAGGAAAACAGGGAAAAAAAAATTTGAAGCAAAAACTGGTAAAATATTTAATATATGGGAGTTGTAGTTTTGCAACAGCTGCAAGGCCACATTGACAGGTGACCCTGCAGCTGTACGGGGATGCATAGAGTGTTTTTTTTTTGCGGGGCCAGATGTACTTTTTAGTTATACCATTTTGGGGAATGTCTATTTCTTAGATCACCTTGTATTGAAAAAAAAAAAAAAACAGGAGGTGATTTAGAACTTTTATTTATTTCATATTTTTATTATATATTTTTAAAGCTTTTTTTTTTTTTTTAATTTTTTTTTTTTTACTATTTTATTTCCCCCCCCGGGGGCTTGAACCTGCGGTCACTTGATTGCAAGTCCCATAGACAGCAATACAACTGTATTGCCGTCTATGGGACATTCTGTCTATTAGTATTACGGCTGGTCATAGAGATCAGCCGCAATACTAATATAGCAGTGACAGGCCCGGGAGCCTCATTAGGCTCCCGGCTGTCACCCGAACAGGTCGGCTCCTGCGATATCACCGCGCAGGAGCCGGCCTGCAACTTCAGAGGTACGGGGCCGGTGGGGACCGGCCCTGGGGGAGAAGGGGCCACCGATACTGACCCGGCATCCGCTGTACTAGAGAGGCGGATGCCGGGCGAGGGATAGACGCCGGCACAGGTGCCGGGGCCTGAGACATCGCTCCTCTGCCCTGCCTGAAGCCAGCGGGGGGAGGAGCGGAATAGCATCGCCGCTGCCGCTGCTGGCTTCAATAAGGGCAGAGGAATGTAGCGATGTCTCAGGCCCCGGCGTCTATCCCTTGCCGGCTTCCAACTCTCTATTACAGCGGATGCCGGGCGGCCACATTCAGACTATAAGACGCACCCTTCTTTTCCCCCAAAATTTTGGGGAAAAAAAGTGCGTCTTATAGTCCGAAAAATACGGTATATATTTTATACTGTCACTTTCTTTGGTGTAGTTTCACATATCACACAGGTCGGCTTGCCATTGTTAATCAATGGTTGCCACTATCACCTTATTTCTCACAAAATTTTCCTCTGTGGCTTATGAAGTGTGTAAATTGGCTGACTCATCAATCATGAAGCTACAGCCGGCCTCTTTATACCATGTTTTTTAACAGATCTGTATAATGTCTCAAAGCCACCAAAAGAGCCGGGAGCTTTAGGATTAAAATATGCCTTTTGCTAATATTTTTCAGGCTGCAGCGTCATCATGATTGTATCGATTATACGTGTTTCATCTCATACTCTGGTGCTATATCAGCGGAGCTATCATCGTGTATGTACTAACACAGCTTTTATATACAGATTAGAATATAGAGTTATAATCTATTGATACATTAATTGATTCCGTTGTAGTGTCCTAGAGGGCTGGTGTGATGAACATTTGACCATCGCACACCAATCCCTAGAGGTGGCCTGTTACACACTATATAATCTCCAGGTTAGAGGATAACACTTCACACACAATCAACTGGGCCTGAATTTAAGAAGATCATTGTTAAACTGCTGATCATTCATAAATGTAAGTAGTTTTCATCATGCATTATATCTATTTACACTTCTCTAGCCATTTTGTAATTGTAAATTAGACAATTTATTGAAATGGATTTATTTTTACCTACATTTTTATGTATTTACACACGTTCATGTCACCTCCACCTCCAAAACATCTCCAGAATACACCCTTTCCTTACCAGAGATACACTAAAGACACTTATTGTCTCTCTGATTCATTCTCACCTTGACTACTGTAACTCCATACTAATCCGTCTTCCCCTCACTAAACTCTCCCCTCTACAATCTATTCTGAATGCAGCGGCTCATCTATCAGGCTAGACGCTACAGCGAGGCCTCCGGTCTGTGCCGGTCACTACAGCGAGGCCTCCGGTCTGTGCCGGTCACTACAGCGAGGCCTCCGGTCTGTGCCGGTCACTACAGCGAGGCCTCCGGTCTGTGCCGGTCACTACATTGGCTGCCTATTCATTATAGAATAAAATATAAAGTTCTCCCCCTCCTCCACAAGGCTCTCCATAATGCCGCACCTCCATACATCTCCTCCCTCATCTCTGTCTACCGCCCAACCCGTGCTCTCCATTCACTCAATGACCTAACACTTACATCCTCTATTATCAGAACCTCCCCCGCTCGTATACAAGACTTCTCCCGGGCTGCACCACTTCTCTGGAATGCTCTACCCCGGACAATCAGATTCTCCCAATTTCTACCAGTTCCAGTTTCAAATGCAAACTAAAGACACATCTTATCAGACAGGCCTATCACATGTGCTAATGTAAACCCTTCTGTACTATAATTAGAATCCCCAAAATTTAACCCTCCTCTGTCCCTGCTCTCACACTTCCCCACATGATATGAGGCCATCTCATGCTAACTTTATAGGTCCAAGCTCCATCCACATGTTACAGGACACGACTGGTGACAGCTCATAAAGTTTGATGTTTGTGTAATGACAGTCACCTCTATTACAGAAGTGTCTGACCCCTGTATAAGCAATGCCGCCCCTGCTACCTCCTGTGTCACCCCCTCTACCTCATAGATTGTAAGCTCTTGTGAGCAGGGCCCTCAGTCCCATTGTGTGAAATGACGTTCTTTGTTTTGTCTGTATCTGAACCCTACAAATTGTACAGCGCTGCGGAATATGTTGGCGCTATAGAAATAAAATGTATTATTATATATTATAGTGTGTTTATATTTGTTTTTTCACTGGTTTGCGTACACAAAATTAGTTAGCAAAATTTTAAAACTGTATTTTATCATCTCGTTATTTAGATTTTGAGAGTCACCCGCTAATCTTTGAAAGTTAACTCGTGACGTGAGCGCTGTAGTAAGCCTATTTTAACCCCTTCCCGCCGATGGCATTTTTTGATTTTCATTTTTCGTTTTTGACTCCCTTCTTTTTGAACCCCATAACTTTTTATTTCTCCGCTCCCAGAGCCATATGAGGACTTAATTTTTGCGGGACAAATTTTTCTTCATGATGCCACCATGAATCATTCTGTATAATGTTCTGGGAAGCTGGAAAAAAAATTCTGAATGGGGTGAATTTGAAGAAAAAGTGCATTTCTGCGATTTTTCTTACGGGCTTTGGTTTTACGGCGTTCACTGTGCAGCCACAATGACCTGTCCCCTGTATTCTGTGTTTCATTACGATTCCGGGGATACCAAATTTATATGGTTTTATTTACATTTTAACCCCTTAAAAAATCCAAAACTGTATTAATTTTTTTTTTTCTAAAAGTCGCCATAGTCTGACAGCCGTAACTTTTTTATACACCTGTATACGGGGATTTATAGGGCGTCTTTTTTTGCGGGGCCGAGTGTACTTTTTAGTTCTACCATTTTTGGGAAATGCTATTGCTTTGATCACTTTTTATTCAAATATTTATCAGAATCAAAACAGTGAAGAAACGGTGGTTTGGCACTTTTGACTATTTTTCCTGCTACGGCGTAGCCGAAAAGGAAAAATATTCTTATAGATTTGTAGAGCGGGCGATTTCGGACACAGGGATACCTAACATGTATGTGTTTCACAGTATTTATCTACTTTTATATGTGTTCTAGGGAAAGGGGGGTGATTTGAATTTTTAATACTTTTTAAAAAAATTATATTTTTGTAACTGTTTTTTTTTTAATGCATTTATTAGACCCCCTAGGGGTCTTGAACCCCAGGGGGTCTGATCACTAATGCAATGCATTACAATGCTAATGCATAGATCAGCCTGTAAAAGAAAGTGAATGCAGACCGGCCCGGAGCCCGGCTGTCATGGAAATGTGACGTTGGCTCTGGAGCTTGCTCTGGGCGCCAGTGATCACAGGCAAAATGGTGGCGCCCATGCACCGCTCAGAAAATGGTGCCTCCGGTGCCTTTGACCATGGCGCCAGAGGAGTTAATGCCTCCGATCGGTCCGGGGACTGATTGGAGACATTAGCGTCGGTTGTCTACTGCGTAAAGCAGTAGACACCCGGCGGCTATGCACTGTGCAGCCACAATGACCTGTCCCCTGTATTCTGTGTTTCATTATGATTCCGGGGATACCAGCAGTTTCCCACTGCTGTTAAGCACTTATAGGATTGGAATACTTGGTATATGTTGTTTTGGCTTATTTAAGGGGTGCAGTTTTGAAAATGGGGTGATTTATGGGAGGTTTCTAATACAAGGGTCTTTCAAAACCCCTTCATCACTGGATTAGAAACTTAAAAAAATGGATTTTAGAAATTTCTTGAAAATTTTGAATATTGTTGTTTCACTTGTAAACCTTATAATGTCTGTAAAAAATAAAGGGTGACTAAAGTTTGATGCCGACATAAAGCAGAGATCTGGGACATGAGATTTAGGATATAATTTTGGCGGTCTGACTATCTGTATGCAATGCACATCATTTCAAACTTTATAAAATGCATATTTTTCAAAAATTTCCATCAAATTTCCTATTTTTTCATAATTAAACACAAAACATATCAACCAAAATTTACTACTAACATGAAGAACAATGTGTTACGAAAAAACAATCTCAAAATCACTTTGGTAAGTTAAAGCGTTCCAAAGTTATTGCCACATAAAGTGACACGTGTCAGTTTTGAAAAATTGAGTGAAGGGGTTAAAGGATTTATCCATGTTTCTAATATTTATGGCCTGTCCTTATGATAGGCCATCAATATTACATCAGTGGGAGTCTGACAGCCAGGACCTCTGCAGATGAGTTGTTCCATTACAGTGCGGCTACAGGTAATGGTGACAACCCTAGGAGGCACACTGCTGTCTTGCCATACAGGATGTAGCAGTGGGTTTAGATAGGGCAGCGATACACATCATATGGCGGGTGAGCAGCATGGCTCCTGATTGTCAGGATACGGAGTCGCCGCGGTCTCCTTGCTGCGCGGCGTCTCCCTGGGAGACGTGTTAGGAATTCTATTGGGTGTGCTTAGGTCATTAAAGGTTAATCTTTTCCTTGCCTTCAGTCTCCATGTCATTAGCCATCAGGTGTGTTCTCTGCTGCTATTTAAACCCCACCCAGGCATGGATCCTTGCCAGCCATTCACTTTGTGGTTCCTGGTCCCCCTGCTCAGTCTGATTCCCTGTCTGTTTGTATTCCATATGTTTCTTGGTTTTTAGACCCGGCTTGTATTTTTGACTATCCCTTGTCTTTTGATTTGGTACCTTTATTATATCTCCTGGCTCGACCTCTTGCTCGTCTGACCTCGCCTTCTCTTCTGTGTCTTGCTGGGACTTGTGGTCCTCCCTGGTTCCATGCTGTTTAGTGTTTTGTTTTGCATTGCATTTACACTGTGCTTTCTGTTTAGGTGTGACCCCGTGACTCCAGTCCCTAGGACTTTCAGGGCCTCCTCTCCCCTTATCCAAGCTGCCGGATAGAAGGTTAGGAGCCGTGGTAGGCGCACTTCAATTAGGAAGTGCATTGGTCTGCCTCATCTCAGATATTACAGCATAGTTATAGCTGCAGGGCCTGCGACCCCTTTTGTCATTAGTTGCACAGTGTTGCTTTCCCAGCTGTGTCACTTTGCACTGCCTGACCCTGACTCCAATCCTTACACTGATATGTTATTACCTTTAGCTGCCCTGTCTCGGTACAGCTCATCTACAGGGGTCCTGGCAGTGGGCCCCTAAAAACAATTCCACTGGCGGGCCCTAGACACCACAGTCCGATCCTGGACACCGTAATGCAAAAATGAACAGAATTTTCACAGTTTTCTGCCATAAACTAAGCCAACTAAGAGGCAGTCACAGTATTGTTGTATGTTGGTTACTTCATGTTTCACAACGAATGTTGGGTGCATTCTAGGGGTTCAGTACTGGGGTATATTTTCTTGTAAGCTCTACATTTGGGGGCTCCCTAATATTTGCTCGCACAGCTTATACATTTCCTTCTTTCTGCAGTCAGTTTTTTTTAAATTTTTCCTAGATGTAGATTGTGAGCCCCACATAGAACTCACAATGTACATTTTTTCCCCTTTCAGTATGTCTTTTTTGGAATATGGGATGGAAATCCATGCAAACACGGGGAGAACATACAAACTCCTTGCAGATGTTTTTTTGCCCTTGGCAGGATTTGAACACCAGGACCCCAGTGCTGCAAGGCTGCAGTGCTAACCACTGAGCCACCGTGTGGCCCCCTCTGCAGTCAGTTTTGTCCTAAAGATTTGGAAAGATTTAGTATTTAAACTACCTTTTTCTACCATTAGATTAGAACTCACATAATACACTATCAGCTGTGTGTCTGTGTGTGTGAGACTTCTCCAGGCCTGATATCTAAGTACAGACAACATAACGCAAGGGTCTTGGGCCCCTAACAGACATTGGCGCCCAACTTGGGGCGTCGATAATCATTTGATGTGCAGCCGATAGTGTACTGATCCACTCACCAACCGATTTGGAGACGGACCCAGAGGACCTCAGATGAATAAAACAGTGCTGTAAAAGGTAAGCCCTTGCCTTGCCAAATAATTGATCTGAGTTCCTACATGTCCCGAATCCTGTGTGTTGATAAGTGAGGTTATTGCTGCATATTTCTATTATAACAATCGATGCCATATTTTTTATGTAGTACGGAAGAACCTAAAGAGTATGTTGTCTGTAGTGGGGTGGGAAATATTATACCTCATTCTTTGTCTATTGTCCATGCTGTCATTTGGTTGTTACATCTATTATAAGAGTGTATAAAGTATTCTCCATCCTTAATCCCTAGTGTAGAAGTACTGAGTGATTGAAAAGTCCTTGTTTCACTAAGGACTGAGTAGAATCCGTGCAAGTACGTGCAAAGATTCAGGGGTGTTCGGAACACAGACAGAAAGTGAGTCTGTGGAAACCGAGCACTAAGCCAGAGACTTGCACATAAAAGTGCAAAGATTCATGGGTGTCTCGGTAAATGAACGCTAAGCCAGAGACTTGCTCATAAAATTGCAAAGATTCAGGGGTGTCTTGGTAAAGGGATACAAAGCCAGAGACTTGCACATCAGAGATTAGTTCAATGAAAACAGAGTGACTGTTTGGGAGTTCTTACTAAGAAGTCAAAGAGACCCTCTATTGTCTTAATTGCCCTAGAGGAGTGGGAAGCTCACGGCTGACTGGCCATCAGCTAGTATGGGGAAGGGACCCTCTAAGATATGGTACACCCCATATGAAGTAATAGGGATGGGAGAGAGAGAAGAAGAAGCCGCTCAAGTAAGGAAAAAAAAGAAGGAAAAATAATAAATAAATAAAAATCTTGGAGTGGGGGTTCCTAAGAACAGGACTGTTTGATAGTAAATTCTGGAACCAATGGAGATTAGATCGTGCAGGGCAGATAAACCAGGAAAACTGGTTTTTAGCCAAAGAAACTAGAAGCCAATGCTTCTGGTCATGCTTCTTAACATGACCAAAAGAGGTGTTAAGTGTTTGTAGTGTAAAGAGAAGTCTGTGTGACGTCTGTATGACCCAAGAATTGTGGAAAACAGAAGCTGCCTGCCTGTCTCTGATTGAGGTCAGGACAACTCACAATGAATGTCAGGCCCCTCCCCCCCGTGTCCCTCTTATCCACAGCATAGGTATACAGTATACATGCTTTGGTAGAATTTAGCAAGAAGGGGGAAGGGGGGAGGAGGGAACAAAACTAAGATGTCAGCTACAAGCGATAGATTGTAACACCACTGGTATAATGTATGGGAAATTATGAATATATGGTTTAATAATTTGTAACTGTATAGTGTAAGCTGTTTTTAGCAATGCTAGTATTTGACTTTTAAGCCTTGTGTAAGAGTATTGTGATGTGTTACAGTGGTAAAAACTTTGATTGGAATCTCATAAAGAAAAAATGTTAAAAGTCTGGCAGTCGGCCCTTAAGGCAACCTCAAATATACTTTAAGAGGTCCTGAACATCTGTGGTAATTAGAAGATTGGGGTTTGCCATGGAAAATATTAATATGTAATGTTGGTATCAGTAGTGTCTGTTTGCTTAAATCATATTTAATGTCTTTAGAATTGGATTAATGACATAAATGAGATAATCATTATTATGTTTATTTTACAGTAATATACAAATTGAAGATGAAGGCATCTACTTACATGTTTTGGTTTGTTTTCTCCTCAATATTTAGCTGTGTGGGGATTATAACTAACTCTGTGATTATTTGTAGGAAAAGAAGAATAAGATTTGGCCATCCTGAGACAATAAGTGATATCACTGTACAAAATATATGAACATTTGACAAGTTCTTTATGATTTAATGGACTTTTGATTTGTCTGGAGTTCCAGTGTGACATTGCATGTTTGTATGGATGGTTCAGAGAAGTGAATGGACCCGTATGTGTGTCAGTTATATGTACATATGTTACATGTGTCTGCTATGTCTACATGTTCTGTTTGTCCATGTCTGTATTCAGTCTGTATTCAGTATTCAGTCATGTTCAGTCTCCACAGCGAGCAGATGAAGATATTGACTGCTGATAACCCCACAGAGGGTGGTGACAAGTAGCTATGAAAGGGAGGCATAAAAGTTTTTTTTTTTCCTTTCCATTGTTGAATACATATATGTGTGTTTTGGTGAATATGAGATGTACTTGATATACCATGTACATGTACTATGTACTCAGTGTTTATTGGTGCTTGTGTGTATCAAGTATATCACATGGGCTTTATACTTGTAATATAAATATTGGTTATGGTTTATACTATAAATCCATGAATGTTAACAATCGTGTTTTATTTTGTGAAAAAGTTTTATCTGATACTTGTACATGGGCATTGTTATTAGTCATTGTTATTCAGATGATCCTTCTGATATGGGATTAGGCACCATAGGGGTAGGCAATACATGTGAACTATCTTACCACAAGGGGCACAGAACTCCCCTAATATGTACACACAGGTAAAGATAAATTGCAGTTCTGCAAAACTAAAGTGGTGTTTCTGCGACATTGTTTGCTATTAAGTGCTAGACATCTGACTAAGTAAATTAGAAGTCACTTGCATATCTGCTCTGTAATGTGTTTTTGTGTATAAATTTTTGTTATGGTGATCGGGAGATAGATTTGATCCCTTATTTAAGGCTTCCGCCTTCTCTGCTGATATATATTTTGAGCATTTAATGAATTGTTTGTAATTCTGGAGTGTTTAGAAGTTGTAGAGAACTGAATTGTATAAATAAGCTGCTGGGATATGTAGTACTATAGGTATGACAAGTTTGGGGAGAGCCAGCCAGCTGCTTCCATGATAAGACACTCTTTACAAGGGGTAATAAATCTTGCAGTGGAAACAAAGATAACAATGGCTGGACAGCTCAGACTACAGAGTGTATTATTTATGTCTCAAAAGCCCTATTGTGTAACTGCTGATAGTGTCCTAAGGGCAAGTGAAGTATTGTACTGCACTGAATATCTTAAGTGAAGCACTGGAATCTATTTAGAAGCGGTTGCATTGTGAGTAATCATTTTTGGAGATAGTTTGTGTCATTTGTGACTACGTTTTATACAATATCATGTGAATTTATTGTTTTAACTATGGTATATACTAAAAGAGTAAAGAGGTAACAGTGGACGTGACACTCTCCTATCCACTGCCGGAAACAGCCAGAGTATGAAAAGATTAGACAAATCTTTTATGGGGAAATTAAGTGAATATTATTGCGATATGTTGATAATTTTTTCTTCCTTGTGCCACAGATAGACAAACATGTGATGCTGCTACCATGAACCTGCTGTGTTTCCTCTATCAGAACGGTTTTAAGGCAATCCTCACACAGGTAGACAGATATCATATTTCCTTGGCAAGATAGAGCAAGATTTTAAACTCCCTCTCAGAAGAGTCGGCTCCAGTCATGTTACTGATGCCCCATTGGAGAATCCTGACTATGAGATGTTTGTGGACGGTTCCAGGTACCTAACAGAAAAAGGCAAATTTGTTACAGGGTATGCTGTAGTCACTATACATGACACCATAATACAAGAAGCCCTTCCACCACACATGTCAGCACAAGAGGCTGAATTGAAAGCCCTTATAGAAGCCTGCAAAGTAGCTAAGGATAGCACAGCAAACATTTACACTGACTCCAGGTATGCGTGTGGGATTGCACATGGTTATGGTCCAATATGGAGGACCAGGAACTTCCTGATGGCACAGGGCAAGCCAATTAAGAATGGAAACTTAGTAAGTCGGTTGATGGAGACCATATTGCTCCCTAAGCAGTTGGCAATTGTGAAAGTCAGAGCTGACACAAAGGGAATAGACCTTGAGAGTATTGGAAATGAAAAGGCTGATCGAGCAGCCAAAGCAGCGGCACTGCTGCCATGGAAGGGTCTCAACCAGGTGAGAAAAATGGTTATTGACCTAGCAGACCCCAAGGGGCTGTACTCTAAGGTGACTGGTGAGGAAATTGAGAAATAGACAAAGGTTGGTGCCAGAGAATGTGAAGGAATGTGGAAAATGGGGGATAGACTGTGTCTGCCTGCAGCAGCATACCCCCAAATGGCTGGTTTGGCCCATAGTAAGGTGCATGCCTCTTGAAATGCCATGGAGTCACTAGTGGGTAAATTGTGGTTTGCCACCGGCTTTGGAAGGGCTGCAGGTAATCACGTAAAAACATGTCACATATGTGCTCTACACAATCCAGGACAGGTAGTTAAAACATCTACCAAATGCACACCAAAACCCCTGTATCCATTTCAGATAATACAAGTAGATTACATACAATTGCCTCAATCTGGAATGTACAAATATGTGTTGGTCTGTGTAGTAGAGGCCTATCCGGTCAGCTGAGCAACTGCCAAGAAATTGATGTCTGAAACTTGTGTGTAGATTTGGGATACCTGAGGTGATAGAGTCTGATAGAGGTACACAATTCACAGGTGGAATAATGTCTGCATTGGGAATTGAGCAGAGTACAGGCAAAGTGGAAAGGTTGAATGGCACACTCAAGTTAAAAATCCAGAAAGCCATGGCAGAGACAGGAAGGCCCTGGCCAGAGTGCCTGTCTCTAGCATTATACTCAGTGAGGACGACTCCTAATACTAAGACAGGTCTGTCATTATTCGATGTGCTTTTTGGAAGTGTGCCTAGACTAGGGTTGTATTTTCCCCAGACTTTCCAACTAAATTATGATAAGTACTGCCAGCTGTGTCCAGAACTTGTGTCAAAGACTGAAAGTAACACATGAACAGGTGTTTTCTTCTATTCCAGACCCTTTTTGATTTTTCAGGAACACATAACTTGCAGCCTGGTGATTAGGTGGTTGTGAAAAGACATACCAGGAAGCCTCTTGAACCCAGATATGATGGTCCCTCCCAAGTACTGCTGACAACTGCCACTTCAGTCAAATTGGAGGAAAAATCTTTCTGGATACATGCTTCCCATTGTAAATCCCATGGTCACTTACACCACAACTTCCCGTATCTACAGTTTTTTAGAATGATAACAGACTATGTCTAACCACTGGCATGCAGCTATCTATAGATCAGCAGAATGAGTCTAACTGCTAACGTGCAGTCTGAGACTTGTGGTTTTGCTGTCCAACTGACTTTGTCTCTTAATAAAAGAGCAAGTTTATTTTAACCCTTACAATTCCCCCATTTTTAGACATTATTCTCCTATCAGATGAGTACATTCACCTACAATGTAGATGCCACGCCCATTGGATTCCCCATCTGATATTCCTATAATGTCTACCATTTATGTCTAGCTTTATCAGAACATCGATTAAAACACATCAAAATTAACTTGAGAAAGCATGAAGCAAGTAATGTCTATCTCTTCATTCCTGCCGTGGTTCAGGAACCTTTTTACAATGGGAAGCGTGTATCCAGGTAGATTTTCCCTCCAATTTGACTGAAGTGACAGTTATCAGCAGCACTTGGAGGGACCGTCATATCTGGGTTCAAGAGACTTCCTGGTATGTCTTTTCACGACCACCCAATCACTGGGCTGCAAGCTATGTGTTCCTGGAAAATCAAAAGAGTCTGGAATAGAAGAAAACACCTGTTTATATGTTACTTTCAATCTTTGACACAGGCTCTGGACATAGCTGGCAGTGCTATCATAATTGAGTTGTAAATTCTGGGGAAAATACAACGCTAGTCTAGGCACACTTCCAAAAAGCACCTCAAATGGTGACAGACCCGTCTTTCTATTAGGACTGGTCCTCACCGAATATAATGCTAGAGACAGGCACTCTGGCCAGGGCCTTCCTGTCTCTGCCATGGCTTTCTGGATTTTTAACTTGAGTGTGCCATTCAACCTTTCCACTTAGCCTGAACTTTGGGATCGTAGGGTGTGTGGAAAGCTTGCTCAATCCCTAATACAGACATTATTTCCTTCATTATTTCACCTGTGAATTGTGTACCTCTATCAGATTCTATCACCTCAGGTATCCCCAATCTACACACAAGCTCAGACATCAATTTCTTGGCAGTTATCTGTGCGGTTGTCCAGCTCACAGGATAGGCCTCGGCCCAACCACACAAACCAATACGTACTCGTACATTCCAGACTTAGGCAACTGTATGTAATCTACTTGTATTCTCTGAAATGGATACAGGGGTATTGGTGTGCATGCGGTGTTTTAACTACCTGTCCTGGATTGTGTAGAGCACATATGTGACATGCATTTACGTGATTACCTGCAACCCTTCCAAAACCTAGGGCAAACCATAGTTTACCCACTAGTGACTCCATGGCTTTTTGAGAGGCGTGCACCTTACTGTGGGCCAAACCAACCATTTGGGGATATGCTGCTGCGAGCAGACACAGTCTTTCCCCCATTTTCCACATTCCTTCACATTCTCTGGCACCAGTCACCTTAGAGTACAGACCCTTGGGGTCTGCTAGGTCAATGTCTCACCTGGTTGAGACCCTTCCATGGTAGTAGCACCGCTGCTCAATCAGCCTTTTCATTTCCAATACTCTCAGGGTCTCTTCCCCTTGTGTGAGCTCTGACTTTCACAATTGCCAACTGCTTAGGGAGCAATATGGCCTCCATCAACTGACTTACTAAGTTTCCATTCTTAATTGGCTTACCCTGTGCCGTCAGGAAGTTCCTGGACCTCCATATTGGACCATAACCATGTGCAATGCCATACGCATACCTGGAGTCAGTGTAAATGTTTGCTGTGCTATCCTTAGCTACTTTGCAGACTTCTATTATTCAGCCTCTTGTGCTGACATGTGTGGTGGAAGGGCTTCTTGTACTATGGTGTCATGTATAGTGACTACAGCATACCCTGTAACAAATTTGTCTTTTTCTGTTAGGTACCTGGAACCATCCACAAACATCTCATAGTCAGGATTCTCCAATGGGGCATCAGTAACATGACTGAAGCCGCCTCTTCTGAGAGGGAGTTTAAAAATATATCATCATCTACTCCCCCCTTTGAATCATGAACTCCTACTGGTAAAAGAGTTGCAGGATTCAAAAGTCAACCAACGCTGAAATGGGATGTTGAAGGAGGATTGTAGAGCAAATTCCATCTTGCTCTGTCTTGCCAAAGACAAATGACGTCTGTCTACCTGTGTGAGGATTGCATGGATGTCATGTGGTGTGTATACCACCAGGGGGTGATCTAGGACAATGTTGGAGCTTTTTTTTTTCACGCAGGGCCTGTACTAAGAGTACAACCCTTACATGAGGGCATTCCCCATGCGACAGCATCCAAATGTACACTATAATATGCCACAGGACGCTTCATATCTCAATGTTATTGTGTGAGAATTGCAGTAGCATGTCCCATCATCTCAGTGACATAGATTTGAAAGGGCTTCTGATAGGCAGACTGAGACAGTCATACAAAGGCTGCATGGTCAGAGATGCAGATCTGATCCACGGCCTACAGTATGACACCAAACCCAAAAAGGTACATAACTGAGCATGGGAGGTTGGCACCTGCATTCCTCTTACCACTTTGGTCTGTTCATCTGAAAGATGTTTGGTACCTTGGCTCAGACAATGACCTAAAAACACCACCTTTTGCTTACAAAATTGCAGCTTGTCTTTACTGGACTTACAACCGTTATGGTAGAGGAAACACAGCAGGTTTATGGTAGCGGCTTCACATGTCTGTTTATCTGGGGCACAAAGAAGAAACATTATCAACATATTGCAACAATACAACAGCATCAGAGGCAGGGTCCCAGGCATTCATGATCAGTGTGAGACACCTTGTGAACTGATTTGGACTATTTTGCGCTCCTTGTGGCAGGACTGTCCACGTGTATTGTTTACCTCTGAAGGTGAAAGCAAACAGCTACTGGCAACACTACCGGGGTCTCTAGCAAAGTTACTTTGTTCAATTCTCTTGGGTCATGGACCATGCGGTAAGTATCTGGTTTGCCCTTTTAGCCCTTCTTTTTGACAGGGAACAGTGGTGTCTTGGCCACTGACATACATTCTTTTAACAATTCTACAATAGTTGTGGCTATAGCATTTTCTTGGGCGCGTGTCAATGGGTACCGTTTGATTCTAGGTGGCTTTGCTCCTGGTTTCAAGTTTACCATAACAGGAGAAACATCTAATTTGACTACATATCCCAGCAGACTTATTTATATAATCCCAAGTAAATTCAGTTCTCTACAACTTCTAAACACTCCAGAATTACAAACAATTCATTGAGGTAAATAAAAGCTCAAAATATATCAGCAGAGAAGGCAGAAGCCTTAAATAAGGGATCAAATCTATCCCCTGATCACCATAACAAAAATTTGTACACAAAAAAACATTGCAGGGCAGATATGTGAGTGACTTCTGATTTACTTAGACAGCTATCTAGCACCTTGTAACAAACAATGCCCCAGAAACACCACTTTAGTTTTTCAGAACTGCAATTTCTCTTTACCTGCGTGTACATGTTTAGGGGAGTTCTGTGCCCTTTGTGTTAAGATAGTTCACATGTATTACCTACCCCTATGGTGCCTAATCCCATATCAGAAGGATCATCCGAATAACAATGACCAATAACAATGTACATGTACAAGGTAAAACTTTTTCACACAATAAATACCGATTGTTAACATTCATAGATTTATAGTATAAACCCATAACCGATATTTATATTACTTAAATAAGTCTAAAGCCCATGTGATATATTTGATACACACAAGCACCAATAAACACTGAGTACATAGTACATGTACATGGTATATCAAGTACATCTCATATTCACCAAAACACACATATATGTATTCAACATTGGAAAGAACTTTATGCTTCCCTTTTCATATCTACTTGTCACCACCCTTTGGGGTTATCAGCTCAATATCTTTATCTGCTCGCTGTGGAGACTGAAAATGTAACAATACAGACATGAACAAACAGAACATGTACACATGGCAGACACATGTAACTTGTACATATAACTCACACACATATGGGCCCATTCACTTCTCTGAACTTTCCATACAAACATGCAACATCACACTGGAGCTCCAGTCAAAACAAATGTCCATTAGATCAAAAAGAACTTGTCTGCACTAAAATCAAAATTTCTTATATATATTTTATACTGTGATATCACTTATTATCTCAGGATGGCCACATCTCATTCTTCTTTTCCTACAAATAATCACAGAGTTAGTTATAATCCCCGCACAGCTAAATATTGAGGAGAAAACAAAACAGAACATATAAGTAGATACCTTCATATTCTCACCAATTTGTATATTACCAGTAAAATAAACATAATAATGATGATCTCAAATTTATGTCATTAGTTCAATCTCACAGACATTACCATGAAGAGAAATCTCAAACTGGGACAACCTTTCCTGAATAAAGGACACTATAGACATTCTAGAAATTCCTTAATTCTTATTGTCTTGACCCCTGATCAGGGATAGGCAGGGACTATCTTTTGTTATTATCACTTCGCTTAGGACACCAGCAATCTCTGGCCAAGTGTCCTTGTTTTCCACAATTAAAACACTTTCGAGTTTCCCTCTATCCCTGTATTTGTCCTGCATAATCTAATCTCTATTGGTCCCAAAATTTACTATCAAACAGTCCTGTCTTGGGAACCCCTGCTCTCTTTAAGAATTTTTTTTTTTTTTTAACTTGGGCGGCAACTTCTTCTCTCTCTCCCATCCCTATTAGTTCATATGGGGTGTACCATATCTCAGAGGATCCCTTCTCCATACTGGCAGATGGCCAGTCAGCCGTGAGCTTCCCACTCCTCTAGGGCAATTAAGACAATAGAGGGTCACTTTGACTTCTCTTAGTGGGAACTCCCAAACAGTCACTCTGTTATCCTTGAACTAATCTCTGATGTGCAAGTCTCTGGCTTAGTGTCCCTTTACCGAGACACCCCTGAATCTTTGCACTTTTACTTGCGCAGATTCTACTCAGTCCTTAGTGAAACAAGGACTTTTCAATCACTCAGTACTTCTACTCTAGGGATTAAAGATGGAGAATAACTTTCCCTTCTGTGCCGCCTTATACACTTTATAACATATAAATGGTGAACAGAATCAAACTTAAATAAACCGAAGAAAATGTACAAGGTCTCCTTATACAACTACAGCAAACATACCCTCTCGGTTCTTCCGCACTATATAATTGGCATCGATTTGATTATTAATACATGCAAGAACTCACCTCACTTATCAACACACAGGATCCGGGACACGTAGGAACTCAGATTAATTATTTGGTAAGATAAAAGCTTACCTTTTACAGCGCTGTTTTATTCATCTGAGGTCCTCCGGGCCCGCCTCCAAATCGGTTGGTAAGTGGATCAGTACACTATCGGCTGCATATCAAACGATCATCGATACCCCACGTTTGGGCTGCCAGGTTCTGTTGGGGGGGCTTAAGACCCCCCTGGGTTATGTTTGTCGTAGTTCTCATTGCAAAAAGAGGAAGTTACGAGCGCTCGGGTGACACACACAACAGACACAGTTGTCAGTTATTCAAGTGCCACACTTTATTGTTCAGCAGCACAGGTTTATAAAGGAAGCACAAATGCATACAGGTCACATGACCCGACATCTAAATATGGTCTCATGGATCCGGTAGCACGTAGCATATATTGTCACATACATATATATATATATCTTCAACTGAACATCTGCCAACTTATGTGACAGTTAGCAGAACATCCTAGATAAGCACAAAATGTTACATATACCACGGCACTGAGCATCAATGGTCACTTACACCACAACTTCCCGTATCTACAGTTTTTTAGAATGATAACAGACTATGTCTAACCACTGGCATGCAGCTATCTATAGATCAGCAGAATGAGTCTAACTGCTAACGTGCAGTCTGAGACTTGTGGTTTTGCTGTCCAACTGACTTTGTCTCTTAATAAAAGAGCAAGTTTATTTTAACCCTTACAATATATATATATATATATATATATATATATATATATATATATATATATATATAACGTTAACTCCAAGGCTGGCACCAGCCTATTGATCATTAATTATCTCTCTTGCCATGATATATGCATATAGACTTTGTTTCATGGGAAAGTCTATCCAAGTTTGAGATAGGAGATCACATTAGGCCTCAGTCAATAGCCATGTGCCAGGTTTATGCTATAACTCTACAACCAATCATGTTATGCCAACTATGTTATGTCCAACCTGCTTTTGTCTGTATTGTATTTAAACTACCTTTTTCTACCATTAAATTAGAACTCACTTAATACACTATCAGCTGTGTGTGTGTGTGACTTCTCCAGGCCTGATGATGGGGATGACTTCTTCAGGCCTGATATCTAAGTACAGACAACATAACTCAGGGGTCTTTTGCCCCTAACACCCTATAAACCACACAACTACTATTGTAAGACTATCAGAGTCCATAACCATCTGGCTGTGTTCCTGCACTCACATACTGGAGCCTTGTTCTGGGAACATAAAACTTTGCTGGAGTTATGTTACATCTTCGTGTCTGGTCACTGTCCAGGTCTGTAAGAGGACACAATAAGGAGTGATCTTGTGAGTGTGACGTCACTCCTGTACTGTACAGCCTTTATACTATGATATACATGTTGTCAATTTTGTCCCTATGTTTCTTGATTTTCTTTTTCTTTTATTTTTTATTTAGAATTCACAAAGCATGGAAAACACTGAAGTTGGTTTGTGAGATTGTGAATTTTGGTTAATAAGAAAATTAACACAACTCAGTGTGAAGGAAACGTCCCGATATGATAACAATGAGAAAAAAACTGAAACAATTATAATTCCTAGAATGTCACAATGACAAGATACAGCAAATAATACTTAGCCATTATGGCCTTATAACAGGGATGAGGGCAAATGGATACAATGGTCATACAGATGTGTCCTGCCTTACCTTTACTATTGGCCAAACCTGTAATCTTGATAGAAAACAAGGAGCTCATCCCGAAATATATCAAAATACATCAATTTTGCTAAATACAAAAAATACCTATACTTATAAACATGAGACCACAGCGGTTTCTTGTCACCACCCCCAGAATAGATATACATGCCAATATGAGGGCGGCTCTGAGATTAGTTATTATACATACACTGTAAGGGAATTGCTAAGACAGCAATTCCCAGAACTGTTAAACCCTGGGAGGGGCACAAGAGACAGTGAGCCCTAAGCTGAAGCCCCCCGCTTTCCCTTCCTATTGCCAGGCCCTATCCTAGGTAATAGGCGACAACCACAAGGACAATCCCTCCCTGAATATGTGAAACACAAAACGCAGACAAGACGAACAACAACAAAGGGAGGTCAGCTAGCCAGGGTTCGGTAACAAGAGAGCGATGCAGTGCCAAATCGGAGTGAAGAGAATAGTCAATGAGAAAAGCCAAAGGTCAGGTATAATAGTATAAGCAAAACAGGGACAGTAAGAGCAGGTATGCGCACGGCAATAACAAGCACTGGTGTGAATGGGAACCAAGGCTAAATAGGGAGGAAGAACCCGCCCATGGAGTTCACAGGAAGGCAGGCTGTCAATCAAAGGGCAAGGCCAGATTAACCACTTAATGGACAGAGGCAACCTTGGCAGAAGACGGGTGTGGTGCAAATCCAATTAAGGACTAGAGCCGTGTTCACACAGTGCAACTAAAAACTTTAAGCAGATTATCAAACTGCACGCGCCTCCTGCGCCGCAGCACACGAGCAGAGGGTGGCGCAGGGGCCCGAACAGGCAGAGATGTTACATACACTATGTCATTGCTTATTGGATTTATCTCATCACTAGCCATCTCTTGCTTTGTTCTGAGTGTTATATATTGTCATGTATATCCATTCTGGGGGTGTTGCCAAAAAACTACTGTGGTCCTCATGCTTATAACCATAAAAATGTTTGTATTGAATAAATTGATTTATTTTTATATATTTTCAAATTAGATTCTTTTATTCTATTGGGATTCTGTCACTTTCTGTAATAATTGGCTTTGTTCTTGTAGCTTTATGATGTCTAGATATGTGTAATATGAGATGTCCATATATGTGTATCATGAGATGTCCAGATATGTGTATCATGAGGTGTCCAGATATGTGTATCATGAGGTGTCCAGATATGTGTATCATGAGATGACCAGATATGTGTATCATGAGATGTCCAGATATGTGTATCATGAGATGTCCAGATATGTGTATCATGAGATGACCAGATATGTGTAATATGAGATGTCCAGATATGTGTATCATGAGATGTCCAGATCTGTGTATCATGAGATGACCAGATTTGTGTATCATGAGATGACCAGATATGTGTATCATGAGATGTCCAGATCTGTGTATCATGAGATGACCAGATATGTGTATCATGAGATGACCAGATTTGTGTATCATGAGATGTCCAGATATGTGTATCATGAGATGTCCAGATCTGTGTATCATGAGATGACCAGATTTGTGTATCATGAGATGACCAGATATGTGTATCATGAGATGTCCAGATATGTGTATCATGAGAAGACCAGATATGTGTATCATGAGATGTCCAGATATGTGTATCATGAGATGACCAGATATGTGTAATATGAGATGTCCAGATATGTGTATCATGAGATGACCAGATATGTGTATCATGAGATGACCAGATTTGTGTATCATGAGATGTCCAGATTTGTGTATCATGAGATGTCCAGATCTGTGTATCATGAGATGACCAGATTTGTGTATCATGAGATGACCAGATATGTGTATCATGAGATGTCCAGATCTGTGTATCATGAGATGACCAGATATGTGTATCATGAGATGTCCAGATATGTGTATCATGAGATGACCAGATATGTGTAATATGAGATGTCCAGATATGTGTATCATGAGATGTCCAGATCTGTGTATCATGAGATGACCAGATTTGTGTATCATGAGATGACCAGATATGTGTATCATGAGATGTCCAGATATGTGTATCATGAGAAGACCAGATATGTGTATCATGAGATGTCCAGATATGTGTATCATGAGATTTCCAGATATGCGTATCATAAGATGTCCAGATATGTGTATCATGAGATGTCCAGATATGTGTATCATGAGATGTCCAGATATGTGTATCATGAGATGACCAGATATGTGTATCATGAGATGGCCAAAATTGCAGACATGGTGCCATTTATTCATTGAATTTTAGAAAAAAAAACAGCTTAAAACACAATAAAATGTGATATAAATTTTGAAATAAAATGTTTTTTGAAAACATTTAGTAAAATTTAACAAAGCGAAATAATTCTAATGCAAATTTGATATTAAAGATTTTTAAAAAATCATACTAAATATATATTTAAACAGTTTTGATGAGCCCTGTACATAGAAGAAGATTTGGTTAGTAGCGTGTTGGATAACCCTTGGCATTAATTACAGCTTTGCATCATCTAGGCATTGATTCCACCAGAGTTTCTAATTCTTCCTTACTTATAATGTGGAACCAAGAATTAATTATGGCCTCTGTTAATTCCTGTTTGTTCTTGGCATGTTTTTTTGGCTACGATCCGCTCCAACCTCGACCACAGATTCTCGATGGGGTTAAGATCTGGGCTGTTTCCAGGCCAAGACAGCAGTTCTACATTGTTTTCACCAAACCACTTCTTGCATAGTTTCGCAGTGTGGCATGGTGCTCCATCCTGCTGAAAAATATAACTGTTTCCTGAGCCATATAAGTCTCGAGCCGATGGCAGCATTTTAGGCTTTAGAATGTCCTGAATGTATCATGCTCCATTAATTGTTCCACCGATGACCTGAATTCTGCCCACACCATTCTGAGACATGCATCCCCATACCATGACACTCAGAGGATGCTTCATTGTTGGAATTAAACACTCAGGATTGTAATCCTCCCCCTTTCACCTTCGTACATAACGCACACCATCACTACCAAATATTAAAATTCTTGTGTCATCAGCCCACAGAACTCTTTTCCAGTCCTCAATCATCCAATTCGGGTTTCCTTTGCCCATTCTAGTCTTTTCCTTCTTTGAACCTCATTAAGTATTTTTCCGAGGAATTCTAGCCCTAAGGCCAGCATCCACAAGTCTCCGGTGAACTGTTCGATCAGACAAAGAAACACCTGCATTGGACAGAACATTGTTGATTTCGCTGCAGGTAGATTTTCTGAAGAGCCAGTTGAATAATTCTTCTGCCTGTTGTTGCTGATGTTATTTTTCTTCTTCCTTTCCCTGATTGATTTACAATAGTTCCAGTTACTTCAAAGCGCTTGCACAGTTTTCGGACTCCGGATGCCGTGACGCCTTCACCTATCTTGAAGGTTACTTGTTGGAAACTGTAGCCTTCTTTTCTTAAAGTTATAGCAGTAGCACGCTTTTTTGGTGACCAATCGACTCTTTTCATGTTTAGCTATTCCTAATCTAAAAATTGATACCAAATTCAGTGTCAAAACTCATAATTATTAAAAAATTAATTTTTATTAGGAAATTATTTAATCTATTATTTTTGAATATAATACAAAATAAATTGTCACCGGCTAAAAGTCAGGAACACGCTGGGGGCTCAGCTGTTGTAACAATCAATCAATATTGATATAAAACTTTATTTAAAACAGCATAACAAAGTAAAACGTTTAGCAATACCTAATCATTAATGTTTGGCTAAAATGAAGAAATTCACATACCTGTCCAAAAAGACACAAAACTCAAGAAATTCTTCCGATATCTTCAAAGTTTATAACCCTCCACACACAGTAAACATAACAGTTAACAAGCATAGACTAAAAAAATTAAAGACATAGCAAAACGATAGAAATATCTGCAAGTAAGTTGAAACAAGGCCTCAATTCACAAACGTGTCCACAATTTTGGCCACTACTGTAGTATCTCAGCAGACACCCAGTAGACGTCTTCAAAGGTTCTTCTTTACCAAAGACCCACACTCCCGAAGACTATTTCAGACTGACAGACCCCTCTCTCACCTTTCACCAGAGCTTTATATCCCCCGCCCTCCCTGCCACCCTCCCTTTTTTTCATTTTTACGACTTTTTCTCCCATTTCCTTTCCTTAAGGACAAGAATCCCTGTACTTTACATATATGGTACTTATTCAGTCTTTTTCAGATACTTTGAGGGTTTGACCCTCTTTGTATTGTTTGATCTTATATGCTCGAAATGCTCATACCACTGCTACCTCCTTTTTATGTTTTATTTTCTGTACAAAATTTTTTGAAAATGATAATAAAATGAGATTAAAAAAAAAAAAAAGCATGATCTGGGGTTAGTTCTATCATCTTACACCACTGGGGTCCTAGAACTTCTAAATGACCAAGAGCCACATGATAGTTACATAGTTACATAGTAGATGAGGTTGAATGAAGACATCAGTACATCAAGTCCATCCTATAACCCTACAGTCCCCTACAGCGTTGATCCAAAAACTCTTATGAGGCTCATGCCAATTGCCCTATTTCACTAAAACTATGGGAAGAATATGCAAATCTGCCTTCCATGATGTAAATAGGAAGACAGTTTGCTGCCTCAGTATTGAAAACCAATAGAGGGCGCTCACTGGAATGTGCAAGCCTGTCTTATGACAGGATTCCAGTGAAATAACCCAATAATGGCTGATCCCTTTAGCATCATTCCCGACCTTCCAAGAGGCCTTTGTTTTGCAATGACGCTGGGATTATTACCAGGTATAGTCTCGCAATCGAGGACAGCTGTTTCGATCTACTTGGATCTCTTCAGCCCGATGTAGAGAGGACTATAACCTGGTAGAGGTGAGAGGCTTAGACAGGGTTAAGGGGATATTGTCACTCCTTAGGGAGAGACCACCATATAGGTGTGTGGAGACTTGTTAAGTCTTTAGCATTCCACTTTGCAAGGAACTATGGGAAGAATATGCAAATCTGCCTTCCATGATGTAATTAGGAAGACAGTTTGCTGCCTCAGTATTGCAAACCAATAGAGGGCGCTCACTGGAATGTGCAAGCCTGTCTTATGACAGGATTCCAGTGAAATAACCCAATAATGGCTGATCCCTTTAGCATCATGCCCGACCTTCCAAGAGGCCTTTGTTTTGCAATGACGCTGGGATTATTCACTGGAAAAATTCCTTCCCAACTCCAATCTAGCAGTTAGTATAAAACACTGGATCAATGTGTCCTTAAAATCTAGAATCCATAACACATAATTTTGTTCTCTTTAAGAAAGACATCCAGGCCCTCTTTGAGCTTGTTCAATGAATCCGCCATCACCACTTCCTGGGGCAGAGTGTTCCAGAGCCTCGCTGTTCTTACTGTAAAGAATCCCCTTCTATGTTGCCGGTAAAACTTTCTCTCCTCCAGACGTAGTGGATGTCCTCTTGTCACTGTCACTGGTCTAAGTGTAGAGGACGTCTCCTTGTCAATGTCACCGGCCTAAGTGTAGAGGACGTCTCCTTGTCACTGTCACTGGTCTAGGTGTAGAGGACGTCCCCGTGTTACTGTCATTAGTCTAGGTGAAGAGGACGTCCCCTAGTCACTGTCAGTGGTCTAGGGGTAGAGGATGTCCCCTTGTCACTGTCATTGGTCTTGGTGAAGAGGAAGTCCCCTTGTCATTGTCACAGGTCTAGGTGCAGAGGACGTCCCCTTGTTACTCTCACCAGTCTAGGAGTAGAAGACGACCCCTTGTCCCTGTCATTGGTCTAGGTGTAGAGGATGTCCCCTTGTCATTGTCACCGGTCTAGGTGTAGAGGACGTCTCCTTGTCACTGTCACCGGTCTAGTTGTAGAGGATGTCCCCTTGTCACTGTCACCGGTCTAGGTGTAGAGGACATCCCCTTGGCATTGCCAATGGTCTAGGTGTAGAGGACATCCCTTTGTCACTGCCAAAGGTCTAGGTGTAGAGGACGTCCCTTTGTCACTGTCACTGGTCTAGGTGTAGAGGACGTCTCTTTGTCACTGTCACCGGTCTAGGTGTAGAGGACGTCCCCTTGTCACTGTCACCGGTCTAGGTGTAGAGGACGTCCCCTTGGCACTGCCAATGGTCCAGGTGTAGAGGACGTCCCTTTGTCCCTGGTCTAGGTGTAGAGGACGTCTCCTTGTCACTGTCACTGGTCTAGGTGTAGAGGACATCCCCATGTCACTGTCACCGGTCTAGGTGTAGAGGACGTCCCCTTGGCACTGCCAATGGTCTAGGTGTACAGGACGTCCCTTTGTCACTGTCACTGGTCTGGGTGTAGAGGACGTCCCCTTGTCACTGGACTATGTGTAGAGGACATCCCCTTGTCACTGTCACCGGTCTAGGTGTAGAGGACATCCCCTTGTCACTGTCACCGGTCTAGGTGTAGAGGACGTCTCCTTGTCACTGTCACCGGCCTAGGTGTAGAGGACGTCCCCTTGTCACTGTCACCGGTCTAGGTGTAGAAGACGTCCCCTTGGCACTGCCAATGGTCCAGGGGTAGAGGACGTCCCTTTGTCACTGTCAATGGTCTGGGTGTAGAGGACGTCCCCTTGTAACTGGACTATGTGGAGAGGACATCCCCTTGTCACTGTCACCGGTCTAGGTGTAGAGGACATCCCCTTGTCACTGTCACTGGTCTAGGTGTAGAGGACGTCTCCTTGTCACTGTCATCGGTCTAGGTGTAGAGGACGTCTCCTTGTCACTGTCATCGGTCTAGGTGTAGAGGACGTCCCCTTGTCACGGTCACCGGTCTAGGTGTAGAGGACGTCCCCTTGTCACTGTCACTGGTCTAGGTGTAGAGGAGGTCCCCTTGTCACTGGACTACGTGTAGAGGACATCCCCTTGTCACTGTCACCGGTCTAGGTGCAGAGGAAATCCCCTTGTCACTGTCACTGGTCTGGGTGTAGAGGACATCCCTTTGTCACTGGTCTATGTGAAGAGGACGTCCCCTTGTCACTGTCACTGGTCTAGTTGTAGAGGATGTCCCCTTGTCACTGTCACTGGTCTAGGTGTAGAGGATGTCCCCTTGTCACTGTCACTGGTCTAGGTGTAGAGGACGTCTCCTTGTCACTGTCACCGGTCTAGGTGTAGAGGACGTCCCCTTGTCACTGTCACCGGTCTAGGTGTAGAGGATGTCCCCTTGTCACTGTCACCGGTCTAGGTATAGAGGACGTCTCCTTGTCACTGACACCGGCCTAAGTGTAGAGGATGTCTCCTTGTCACTGTCACCGGCCTTTGAATAGAGGATGTCCATTTGTCACTATCACTGGTCTAGGTGTAGAGGACGTCTCCTTGTCACTGTCACCGGTCAAGTTGTAGAGGACGTCCCCTTGTCACTGTTACTAGTCTAGGTGTAGAGGACGTCCCCTTGTCACTGTCATCAGTCTAGGTGTAGAGGACGTCCCCTTGTCACTGTTACTTGTCTAGGAGTAGAGGACGTCCCCTTGTCACTGTCACCGGTCTAGGTGTAGAGGACGTCCCCTTGTCACTGTCACCGGTCTAGGTGTAGAGGACGTCCCCTTGTCACTGTCACTGGTCTAGGTGTAGAGGACGTCTCCTTGTCACTGTCACCGGTCTAGGTGTAGAGGACGTCTCCTTGTCACTGTCACCGGTCTAGGTGTAGAGGACGTCTCCTTGTCACTATCTCCGGCCTTTGTGCAGAGGACGTCTCCTTGTCACTGTCACAGGACTAGGTGTAGAGGACGCCTCCTTGTCACTGTCACCGGTCTAGGTGTAGAGGACGCCTCCTTGTCACTGTCACCGGTCTAGGTGTAGAGGACGTCCCCTTGTCACTGTCACCGGTCTAGGTGTAGAGGACGTCCCCTTGTCACTGTCACCGGTCTAGGTGTAGAGGACGTCCCCTTGTCACTGTCACCGGTCTAGGTGTAGAGGACGTCCCCTTGTCACTGTCACCGGTCTAGGTGTAGAGGACGTCCCCTTGTCACTGTCACCGGTCTAGGTGTAGAGGACGTCCCCTTGTCACTGTCACCGGTCTTGGTGTAGAGGACGTCTCTTTGTCACTGTCACCGGTCTAGGTGTAGAGGACGTCTCCTTGTCACTGTCACCGGTCTAGGTGTAGAGGACGTCTCCTTGTCACTATCTCCGGCCTTTGTGTAGAGGACGTCTCCTTGTCACTGTCACAGGACTAGGTGTAGAGGACGTCTCCTTGTCACTGTCACCGGTCTAGGTGTAGAGGACGTCTCCTTGTCACTATCTCCGGCCTTTGTGTAGAGGACGTCTCCTTGTCACTGTCACAGGACTAGGTGTAGAGGACGTCTCCTTGTCACTGTCACAGGACTAGGTGTAGAGGACGTCTCCTTGTCACTGTCACAGGACTAGGTGTAGAGGACGTCTCCTTGTCACTGTCACAGGACTAGGTGTAGAGGACGTCTCCTTGTTTGATTATATCTTTCTTGTATGCTGAGGCCCAAAATTGCATATTTACATAGTAGATGAGGTTGAGGTTGGATAAGGTTGGATGAAGACATCAGTCCATCAAGTCCAGCCTATAACATCTACAAGGACTTGGCTTGGGTTCCTCCACTAACCTCCAGTTTTCTATCTAGCTATAACAATATATTGACAGATTTATTGACTTTCTATGAAATTTCCCCCATTGTTTGTTGGATGATCAGTCAGAACATTAGATTGTAGCCTCAGTAGTGTCAGGGGTTAATGTGAGTGATGGCAATCTTTGTACAGGACTATGGAATATATTTGTGTTATAGAAGGAAGTAAATCAGTATAAGACAAGGACGGCAGAGAATGGTTATTTCTTCTACAATTCTCTATAGTAAGGACGGTTCAGAGCACAATCCTCGGAGAGAAGATCCAGAATGATGTGCGGTGAGAGCAGAGAATGTAAAATCTATCCCATCATACTGTATAAAAGGAGGGAGATGAGAGCAGTCACCATATAGCATGTCCCTGATCCTGGGGGCCGTGCTGTCTGTGTCACTGCTTCTATCCATCATGTCTCACTGAGGACTGGAGATACGTCATCTCATCATCATCATCATTATCTCATCATTATCCTACTCCTACAAGGAGATGAGCATTATCATTATTCTGTTCTTTCTTCTTTGGTTTCCTTTTACACAATTAGTCTGTGATCTCAGGATTAGAGAAGTTTATAAGGATGTACAGAAAGGTTCCCAGGATGGAGATCTCATCATTGGGGGGTTATTGACAATGTATAGAGCTGCAGAATATCAAGAACCCCCAGACTACAATTCCACAGGTTATTCATGTACTGAGTAAGTCCTTATTTCATGTACAAATTGCCATCAGAGAAGTAGAGCGAGTTGTGTGAGGTCTGTAGACAATTCTCTGAAGATAAGGACTTGATAAACCATATGGAAGTGTCTGTGATATTTCTGTAGCCGGAGGATCTTGTGCAGGTTCTTGTGATTCTCCTCATATTCCGGCTCCTAGTAAATGCTGCTCATGTATTCCTATCAGTATCCTCAGCTATACACAGGGATCACTTACAGTCTTTACACTCACTATGGGTTAATAACTTCTCAGTAAGGCCGAGGCCCCACCTTGTGAATACGCCATGATTTGACCGTGGAGGAAACTGCGGCAAAAACCATGGCATTTTACATTCCCTACAAAGTGGATGAGATTCTGGGTAATTCTATTCACACATTACAGGAAAATATCCACAGCACAAATAGGGACACAAAGTCCGCAGAGGAATCTCAATGGTGTGTAAGGTCCAACCAAGCTGGAGTTGTACTGCTTCATAATATCTCTGCGTATCAGGGAGATTGATGGCTCCGTCAATCTCGAGACGTGTCAGAGCCGCATGCACTAGACGTTTGTGTTTCCTTTTAAACATAGTTAGAGGAGAGAGCTCGGATGGATTTGCAGAAAGACTTAGGGAGATCTATCGCGAGCATTTGTGGTTTATGCAGGATCTTGGTACTATATATGTTTCTTCTGCCCAACCAGGAGAGCAAAGTAATATTGAAGTAGTGTGTGGATTTCCTCTAATAAGGAAACAAAGGTCAATTTATAAATCCAGTCAATGTCTTTGAAAAGTTTAACCCCTTAAGGACAAGCCCAAAACTGCGTTATGGACCCGGCCTCGATTATCAAAACTGACATGTGTCACTTTAAATGGCAAGAACTGTGAGACGCTTTACTGTAACTTACACAAGTGATTATTAAATAGTTTTTTCATGTTAGTAGCAAACACTAATCAATATTTTTGTACTTAGGTATAAAAAATAGGAAATTTGATGGAAATTTGAAAAAAATTGCAATTTTCAAAATGTGAAATTCTCTGCTGTTCAGGCAGACAGTCATACCACCCAAATACATGAATAAATCTCATCTGCCATATCTCGGCTTTATATCGCCATCATCTTTTGTTTGTCTTCTCATTTATTTGGATGTTACGAGGCTTACAAGTGTAACATCAATGTTCCAGATTTACAAGAAAATTCCCCAAACTAATTTTATAGGGACGACTTCAGTTCTGAAAGGAATTATAAAGGCCGATATAATAGAAGCCCCCATAAATCACCCCATTATCAAAACTGCACCCCTCAAATAATGCAAAACAGCATTTGGGATGTTTATTAAGCCTTTAAGCATTTCAGAAGAATACAAATAATATGGAGGTGAAATTTAGACATTTCTTTTTTTTTTCACTAACACATTCATTTAAACCTAAAACTAACACAATCACAAAGGGTTAAAGAAGAAAATACATCTGACAGTTTATCCTGCAATCTCTTCTGAGCACAGCAATACCCCCATGTGGGTGTAAACTGATGTTTGGGCAGACGGCAGCGCACAGAAGGGAAGGAGCGACACTGGGGATATGAAAAGCAGATTTTGCTGGAATAGTTTTCAGGCGCCATGTCTCATTTGCAGAGTCCCTAGAGGACCAAAACAATGGGAATCATATAAAAGTGACCCCATTTTAAGAAACTACACCCCTCACAGAATTCATCAAGGGGTATAGTGAGCATTTTCACCCTACAGCTCATTTACAGATTTTCAAACATTGTGCACATGAAAAATTACTAAAATGTCACTTTATCCAAAAGTTTTCATTTTCACAAGGGGTTAAAGGAGAGAAAGCCCCCCATCTTGTTAAACAATTGCTCCTGAACTCGGCATTACCCCATAGGTGGTCATAATCTGCTGTATGGGAACATGGGGGGCTCAGAATGGAAGGAAAGATATTTGGCTTTTAAAGGGCAGATTTTGCTGGAATAGTTTTCAGGTGCCAGGTCACATTTGCACAGCTCCTAAAGTACCAATACAGTGAAAACCCCCCAAAAGTGACCCCATTTTAGAAACTACACCCCTCAAGGAATATATCAAGGGTATTATAATTTTAAACCTAAAAATTATTTCAAAAAATTAACGTACATGGGCAACATGGTGACTTAGTGGTTAGCACTGCAGTCTTGAAGCGCTGAAATCCTTGGCTCAAATCCTGCCAGGAGCAACATCTGCAAAGAGTTTGTATGTTCTTCCCATGTTTGCATGGATTTCCTCCCATACTCCAAATACGTACTGATAGGAAAAAATTTACATTGTGATCCCTATAGGGAGCTCATAGTCTACATAAAAAATTAAAAAAAATGAATGTACAAAATGAAAATTCAAATTTTTAAAGAAATATTCAATTTCATTGACTAAAACGTTGCGGCCACTTTGTGGCATCAGAGACATTCAGTCCTAGAACTATTAAGTGGGCCATCCAGGGAGGACAGAATATTATATATGTGGGTGTACACTGCTGCTTGGGCACACGGCAGGGCTCAGAAGGGAGGGAGTTCTGACTTTTTAGCTTTTGGGGTACAGATTTAGAGGGACCCTCTGGGAGCCAAGTTGTTTTTGCAGTGCCCTGAAGGTGCCAGTAAACTGGAATTCCCCAAGAAGTGACCCCATATTGTAGGTGCAATTTTAGGGTCTCTGCAAATGTGACATGGTGTCCAAACACCAACAATCTAAATCTGCACTCCAAAAGCCACATAGCGCTCCTTCACATCTGCGCCCTGCCATGTGCTCAAACGGCAGATTATGCCTACATGTATGACACTGGCTTACACCAGATGACGCACTTAATGCCATATGTGGGTAGAAAATGCTGTTTGGGCACAGGTGGGCACAGAAGGGAAGGAGCGCTATTTTGGTTTATGGAGCACAGTTTGGTTTTAGGACACCATGCCACAAAGCCCCTGAAATGCCAATAAAATGGAATCCACAGACATGTCACCCCATTTTGGACATTACCCCACTGAAGGGATTTATCAAGTGGCGTAGCGAGCATTTTTAACCCTTGAGTGTTGCATTTATTTAGCTTTTTAGAAATGAATCCGCAGCTGATAATGAAAAGTTACAGATTAAAATTTTCCAGAGATTTGCCATTTCAGTGCCCGATATGTTGTGCCCAGCTTGTGTCAGCAGAGATACACACTCCAAAAATGGTTATGTGGGTATCCCGGGCACAACAGCTTTTAGAGAGATAATCTCTGATACAAGTCGGGCACAACAATTTTTTGGAGGGTGCTAGACATCCAGTTACGATTCTTACTGATTACAAAAACTTAAGATATTTGGACACTGCAAAACATTTAAATGCCAGATAAGCTCGGTGGGCGCTTTTCTTCGCCCATCTCAACTTTTCATTTACCTATATTCCCGGTACTAAGAATGTCAGGGCGGACGCTCTGTCAAGAAGTTTAACCCCCAACCATGAATCCGACAAACCTGAATTTTTGCAGAAAAGGGGTGTTGTGTTGGCAGCCCTGGATACTCAGTTGAAGGCTCAGATTTTGAAGGCTCAGGACAGTGCTCCTAGGGGGACCCAACGGGTGTAAGTTGTTTGTCCCGAAGGTTCTACGGGGTCAGTTGTTACAGGAATGTCATGACTCCAGACTGGCAGGGCATCCTGGGGTCGCAGAAACTAAGAGATTACTTACTAGGAATTTTTGGTGGCCAGTTTGTAGAGCGGAGGTGGTGGTGCATGTGGCTAAATGTGCGGTCTGTGCCAGATCTAAAGCCTCTCATGCGCAGACTGCGGGGTTACTGCATCCATTGCCTATTCCTAGTAGTGATTGGACACATTTGGCCATGGACTTCATTATGGACTTGCCACGATCGGAAGGTAACACTGTTATTTGGGTCATAGTTGACCGTTTTAGTAAAATGTGTCATCTGATTACTTTTCCTAGGTTGCCCTCAGCCAAAATTTTGGCGAAGGAATTTGTTAAAAATGTGGTGCGTCTGCATGGAGTTCCGGAGGACATTGTCTCTGACAGGGGTTCTCAGTTTGTAGCTCGTTTCTGGAGGGCATTTTGTGGCAGACTGGGTATAAAATTGTCCTTCTCCGGGTATCATCCTGAGACTAATGCGCAGACTGAAAGAAAAAATCAAGATATTGAGCAGTTCCTTCGTTGTATTGTCTCTGATAATCAGGATGATTGGGCAGATTTTTTGCCTTTGGCAGAGTTTGCTCTCAACAACCATGATTCCTCTGCGGCGGGCTGCTCTCCGTTTTTCTGTTGTAATGGTAAACACCCTATTTTTGGGCCCTTTTCTGGAGCTAAGTCTTCTGTGCCAGAGGTGGAGTCCTTCTCTCTCAAGATGGAGGATGTCTGGGTCAGGGTAAGGAGAAATCTGGTATCCTGTTCGCAGAGAACTAAAATGGTGGCTGACGGGAAAAGGAGAAAGGTTGACTTTGTGGTGAGTGACAGGGTGTGGCTATTAGCTAAAAATTTGAAATTGAAGGTCCCCTCTAAAAAGTTTGTGAGTCTTTTTTCTGTGACGGAACTTATTAATGAAGTTTCGGTCAGGTTAGACATTCCCCCCTCATGGAAAATAAACCCCGTGTTTCATGTCTGTGTGCGGTGGAGACTGCGCCTACAATTGTGCCTCCCCTGGACTCAGATGGAGAGTATGAGGTCTGCCGGATTGTGGACTCACGATTTTTGAGGGGAACCCTTCAGTATTTGATGGCTTAGAAGGGGTATGGTGTGGAAGACAACTCTTGGGTTCGTGCTTCTGAGGTTTCTGCCCCCAGACTGGTGGCTGCCTTCCACTGGAGATATCTGGATAGGGCTGGGCCCAGGAACCCGGGGGATTCCCATTGAAGGGGGGGGGGGGGTACTGTCATGACCTGAGTACTTTAATAAAATTTGTATGTTTTTCTGGCAGGGTTTGGTTGGGGATTTGATCCAGTGTTCTGTGGCTCTCTGGTGGTTTTCTTACCATTAGGACATTAGTTTGTGTGTTGAGTATCTTCCTTCAGTGTACACTTGATGTTTCTTTGATTTGAGCCTCAGGTGTTGGTCATACTCATCATCCTATCAGATGGTTCTGGGGCCTGTATAAGGCAAAGGGATGGCTTCAGTTTTTGCCGGTTTTCGTTGTGACCAACCTGAATTCGTGGCTCAGTGAGGAGGAGTATTTGTGGAAGTTACAGCTGATTTGGAAGTGGTGTGAGTGTTGCCTTGTGTGTGAGTTTGGTTTTCCCCTCCACGCTTCTACTCTACCCTGTCCTTCAGTTTCTTGTTGCCTGACACTGTCTTGGTATTAGTGAGGTTTTGTTTGGAGTTTCAGGTTTTCTTTGCCCCTGTCCTGTGTAACCCTTTCCTCACTATTCCACTGTTCTTCTCCTCATTCTCCTGTTGTGTGTTTCTGTTGTGCTTCGTGTTTGTTTCCCAGCACATCCCATCCTGTTTGTCTCAGTTTGCAGCTGCACCTGTGTTTCGTTAGGGGTGACCACCGTTAGTTCCCCAGTCCCTAGCCTCTTGTAGCTCTCTCCCTAACTATCCTCTATGTCTTCTTGTTTAGAGTGACAGAAGTTGTCGAGGCCAGGACTAGCTTGGGAACAGCCGACCATCACCCACATGCAGGGCCTAGTCAGCCACCGTAGTGCCAGTGAGAGTTTCCTAACCCTATTCCCATAGAGGTGCATGCTGCAGTGGCTTGGGCATAGACACAAACGTGACAGCCCTAATATCAGTATATACCACATATGAAATTACGTGCGTTATCCGGGGAACACCAGTGTCATACATGTGTACTAATATCAGTATATACCACATATGACATTACATACATTATCCCGGGCACACCAGTGTCATACATGTGTACTAATATCAGTATATACCACATATGACATTACATATATTATCCGGGGAACACCAGTGTCATACATGTGCCCTAATATCAGTATATACCACATATGACATTACATACGTTATCCCGGGCACACCAGTGTCATACATGTGTACTAATATCAGTATATACCACATATGACATTACATATATTATCCGGGGAACACCAGTGACATACATGTGCCCTAATATCAGTATATACCACATATGACATTACATGCGTTATCTTGGATACACCAGTGTCATACATGTGCCCTAATATCAGCATATACCACATATGACATTACATACATTATCCTTGGTACACCAGCGTCATACATGTGCGCTAATATCAGTTTATACCACATATGACATTACATATGTTATCCGGGGTACACCAGTGTCATACATGTGCCCTAATATCAGTATATACCACATATGACATTATGTCCGTTATCCCGGGTACACCAGTGTCATACATGTGCCCTAATATCAGTATATACCACATATGACATTACATATGTTATCCCGGGTACACCAGTGTCATACATGTGTCATACATGGGGCATAATCTGCAGTTTGGGCGCACAGCAGCGCACAGAAGATAAGGAGCGCGATGCGGCTTTTGGAGTACAGAGTCAGATGTTTGGTATCTGGACGCCATGTCATGTTTGTAGAGCCTGTAATGTACCAGAAAAGTAAATTCCCCAAAGGAGTGACCTCATTTTGAAAACTGCGCCCCTCAAAGAATATATCAGGGGGTGTAGTGAGTATTAGTATCCCGGACGTGACTGCACAGCGGATGGCGAAGAGGGAATATACTGTATAAGCGGTGCGGAGGACATTGGGAACACCACATCCCCTACTATGCCCCAGTAGCTCCTATGATTGGGGGGGTCACTCTGGTGTCTGTTCCCTCATAAGCTGTAAATCTGGGGTGTCCCCTGATATCCGCTCGCACCGCTTATACATTCCCTGCCTGCCGCACCCAGTTGTGTTCTAATAATTTGGCGATTTTGGGTGTTTTTGTCCTCACATTGCTAGATGTTATATTTTCTTTATTCTTCTGGTGACGCGGCCATATAAGAGCTTGTTGTTTGCGGGATGTGATGTATTTTGTAATGACACCATCTTGGGGCGCCTACAACTTATTGATTACATTTTATTAACTCTTTCGTGCTGAATTTAAAAAAATAATTATTCTGGCATTGCATTTTACCTTTAAATTTTTCGCCATGCAGCATACAGTATAAGTAACATGTGACCTTTATTCTGCAGGTCGGTATGGTTACGGCGTGCAGTGTACAGTATAAGTAACATGTGACCTTTATTCTGCAGGTCGGTACGGTTACGGCGTGCAGCATACAGTATAAGTAACATGTAACCTTTATTCTGCAGGTCGGTACGGTTACGGCGTGCAGTGTACAGTATAAGTAACATGTGACCTTTATTCTGCGGGTCGGTACGGTTACGGCGTGCAGCATACAGTATAAGTAACATGTAACCTTTATTCTGCAGGTCGGTACGGTTACGGCGTGCAGCATACAGTATAAGTAACATGTAACCTTTATTCTGCGGGTCGGGACGGTTACGGCGTGCAGTGTACAGTATAAGTAACATGTGACCTTTATTCTGCGGGTCGGTACGGTTACGGCGTGCAGTGTACAGTATAAGTAACATGTGACCTTTATTCTGCTGGTCGGTACGGTTACGGCGTGCAGTGTACAGTATAAGTAACATGTGGCCTTTATTCTGCGGGTCGGTACGGTTACGGCGTGCAGTGTACAGTATAAGAAACATGTGACCTTTATTCTGCAGGTCGGTACGGTTACGGCGTGCAGTGTACAGTATAAGAAACATGTGACCTTTATTCTGCAGGTCGGTACGGTTACGGCATGCAGTGTACAGTATAAGTAACATGTGGCCTTTATTCTGCGGGTCGGTACGGTTACGTCGTGCAGTGTACAGTATAAGAAACATGTTACCTTTATTCTGCGGGTCGGTACAGTTACGGCATGCTGCCTACAGTATAAGTAACGTGACCATTATTCTGCGGGTCGGTACGGTTACGTCGTGCAGTGTACAGTATAAGTAACGTGACCATTATTCTGCGGGTCGGTACGGTTACGTCGTGCAGTGTACAGTATAAGTAACGTGACCATTATTCTGAGGGTCGGTACAGTTACGGTGATACCTCATTGATATTTTTTATGCAATACTAATTCTGCAGAACAAAAAGAAATTTGGGGACATAAATCAATGATTTTGCATCGCCGTCTTCTGAGAGGTGTAACATTTTTATTTTTCGGTTTACAGTGTTGGTTGAGGGCTTATTTTTTGTGGGACAACCTGTGCTTTTTATTGGTACTATTTTGGGGTACATAGCACTTTTTGATCACTTTTTATAGCATATTTTGTAAGGTGAGAAGGTGAAAAATCTCTGCTTCAGGCAGTTTTTTTCATAGGTTTTTTTTTTTCCAGTGTTCACCATTTATGTTCAATATTGTTTTTAAGTTTTATTTTAAAGGCTTTTATGGACGCGACAAATATGGATTTTTTTTTATATAATTCATTTTCTATAGAAAAAAGGGAGTTTTGGGGGCTTTTTAACTATTAATTTTTTTCACACTTTTTTTTCACATTTTCATGTGTCCCTTTACGACATTTGAAAAGACATTATTTTGATTGTTGATATAGAATTATACACTGCGAGATACAGCATTCACTTGTCCTGCAGTGTATAGAGGAAGGCAGCCTATGCAGAAGCATAGACTAACAAATGTCCTGTAGGATCACCAGGTAACGGGGAATCAGGCAGCCTGGGGTCACTGGTCAGACCCCGGGATGCATACTATAACAGCACTCCTGAATCTCGCCACGGGGGGTGCCAGGGGGCTCAGAAACATTGCGGAGCCACTTCAATGCCGTGATCATGTTTGACCGCGGCATCCAAGGTGTTAAAGGGTGTTATCTGTCGGGAAGAGCAGTGAGCGGGCGGGCGGCCTGTGAAATAGTATCACGTCCTGGGTCTCCAAGTACCTTGCATTTATAATGTAATACTACGTCAAAGGTCGGTAAGGAGTTAATATCGAAGTAGAATATTGAGGTCAAGCCCAAGTAAATAGGAGGGTCTGCTTGTGGAGCGGAGTCACTGAAGTAGGGAACAAGACTGGTAATATTTTGTACTTACATTTACTTTATTATTAGATATGGAGCCATACTGATCTATTATCTCCATAATATGTGCAGACCTCTGTCGGGGTGTGAGATGATAAATAGGATGTCATCTGTATTAATTCCATTAATTTCCATTTACATTTGAGGGTTTAAAAATATACAAACAAATATAATACTGGCCGACTGGCACAGCGGGATAGAGGGCCCTGCCCGCAAGGGTTTACAGTCTATGAGGAGAGAGGGATAGAGACAGAAGGTGTTAGGTGCACAAGGCCCCTGAGTTATGTTGTCTGTAGTTAGATATCAGGCCTGGAGTAGTCACCCCCATCATCAGGCCTGGAGAAGTCACACACACACACACAGGTGATAGTGTATTAAGTGAGTTCTAATTTAATGGTAGAAAAAGGTAGTTTAAATACAATACAGACAAAAGCAGGTTGGACATAATATAGTTGGCATAACATGATTGGTTGTAGAGTTATAGTATAAATCTGGCACATGGCTATTGGCTGAGGCCTAATGTGATCTCCTATCTCAAACTGGGATAGACTTTCCCATGAAACAAAGTCTATATGCTGTAACGGGATTAGCTCAGGGATCGCTGTCTTGAGCACTGTTTGGCACAAAATGAAAGTCCAATCCACCCAAGTATGGTGCAACTGGCCGCAACCAGTTTTATTAGGATTTTTCCAGGCAAACAAAACATAAACAATGCAAAATAAAGTCCTAGCCGTCTGGCTTCTACCTTCAACACAGGTTACCTAACTATGAGAGCTGGGCTTTTTGCACAGCTCCCTAAACACAAAACAGCAGTATTACTTACAAGTATTTTCCCCAGGAGTAGACAGAGCCATATACACTTTCATGAAACCAGGAATTAACCCCACACATGTCAAATCCTGGAGTGGCTGAATGGAGTAGAGCCACACCCAATACTCCTACTCCAGCAGCCAGAACTTTTTACCAGGGTTTTGGTAAGACCCACGAGCAAGGAGCGCAGCTTTGCTCAGCTGCACCTAGATTGTGTATGACAGGAACCTGGGAGAAATGTACACTCCTTCTACCACTTTTCCCCTGGTCCTGTCACAATGCATATATCATGCCAAGAGAGATAATTAATGCTCAATAGGCTGGTGCCAGCCTTGGAGCTAACGTTCAATAGGCTATAGAAACTCTGTGTTTACACACTTTTCTTGACTTCAAAGGTGAGGCCCTTAAGAGAAACAGGTTCATAGCCATTCATTAACATTCCATTCTCCTTATCACCTAAAGGGGTCGCTCTTTTTCTGATCTTTTGTATACAACAATACGACCACTGCCCATAATCCCAGCCTAACCGGCTCCATCTCTGAGAGAAAGAGTGAGAGAAAGACATAAAGAGATATAAAGCAGCATCAGCTCAGCTCCCATCTTTGTTCATATATATTTTTAAAAGATATTGTTGGCCCCCCCACAAAGGTCAGGGGAGAGACTGTACAGATGACGGTGTGGGGGCAGTAGTGTTATTGGAGGTTGTAGGCCTTCCTGAATGGGGGAGTCTTCAGGGTCTTCTTGTGATTGTGGGGGTCAGTCTTATGTAATAACATTGCACGGTCACTATAAAACAGATCCTGTGCAATGTAAATAGTGATCATTATTTGTTCAAAAGTACCAAATGCAGAGACCTTTATCTTTCAGTACAACATTGCTTGTAATATTGTAAGCTCTGTAAAACCCCATTCACACAGCAGTATTTTTGGTGTCCAAAATTATGGATCCGCACAGTATTAAGGTTGCATTGCCATGTTGGTACTTTGCAATAATGTAGTGGGCTTTGGGTTGCAATTTGGGCACTCGGTCTCTAAAAGGTTCGTCATCACTGCCATAGACTAAAATGGGGTCCACTGGGTTTCAGGTTAAAAGAGCAGAAAAATGTGGAGAAAAAAGCGCTGCTTGCAAGACTTCTCTCTCTGTGTTTTTAAAGTGAAATAAAAAACGGAAATCCCCATACGCAGGTGGGAACCAAGCCCTAATCTCTGGTCCATAGCAAATTGGTTGACCTGAAATAAATCTTTGATGTGAACTCCCCAAATCACTGAAAAATGTAAGGGAAAGCTATTAGGAAATGAGAAAGGGGGCACATACTTTTTTCATTTCAATGTATGAGAATAAGGAGTAACTTAACAGGACTTACAGAGGTCATGTAGTGAATAAATGGAGTCCAGATCTCTGGTCAGTTCCTCATCTTGATATATTTGTCTATTTACAGGGGACATTCTGAAGGATTTCTATATTCTCTGATTTTTCTCTTTGCCATTGATAATATTAACCAGAATCCTGACATTTTACCCAATATTACACTGGGATATGATATTTATGACACATGTATGACTGAGTGTTTGGCAATGTACCATGTATTACATTTTCTATCTGGCCGGGGTAATGTAATACCTAATTACTCCTGTAGGGGGCATGGCCAGCTGGCCGGTATCATTGGAGACCACCACTCATCTACCACTATTCCTGCAGCACAAATCCTTGGACTATATGGATATCCTCAGGTATTGGACACTCTAGACATTGTCTATTAGTACAAGTGTAATATGAGTGAGATGGGATATATGTGAGTGTATACCTGACCTATAGAAAGCCACAAATCTACAACAATCACAAAGTGTCTTAGATAATGGAGAGATATTACTAGATGTATAGTGAATACTAGAGGTGAGGGAACTGATTCGTATTGAGTAAGATTCAACCTCAATTTTCCATAATATTGCCTTAACAAAATGCATGTTGATGTAGCATCGACATCCAGCCCCGCCAACATCTTGTGAATATATAGTAAGTATACAGTTAGGGCCAGAAATATTTGGACAGTGACACAATTTTGGCGAGTTGGGCTCTGCATGCCACCACATTGGATTTGAAATGAAACCTCTACAACAGAATTCCAGTGCAGATTGTAACGTTTAATTTGAAGGGTTGAACAAAAATATCTGATAGAAAATGTAGGAATTGTAGACATTTCTTTACAAACACTCCACATTTTAGGAGCTCAAAAGTAATTGGACAAATAAACATAACCCAAACAAAATATTTTTATTTTCAATATTTTGTTGCGAATCCTTTGGAGGCAATCACTGCCTTAAGTCTGGAACCCATGGACATCACCAAACGCTGGGTTTCCTCCTTCTTAATGCTTTGCCAGGCCTTTACAGCCGCAGCCTTCAGGTCTTGCTTGTTTGTGGATCTTTCCGCCTTAAGTCTGGATTTGAGCAAGTGAAATGCATGCTCAATTGGGGTAAGATCTGGTGACTGACTTGGCCATTGCAGAATGTTCCACTTTTTTGCACCCATGAACTCCTGGGTAGCTTTGGCTGTATGCTTGGGGTCATTGTCCATCTGTACTATGAAGCGCCGTCCGATCAACTTGGCAGCATTTGGCTGAATCTGGGCTGAAAGTATATCCCGGTACACTTCAGAATTCATCCGGCTACTCTTGTCTGCTGTTATGTCATCAATAAACACAAGTGAGCCAGTGCCGCCATTGAAAGCCATGCATGCCCATGCCATCACGTTGCCTCCACCATGTTTTACAGAGGATGTGCTGTGCCTTGGATCATGTGCCGTTCCCTTTCTTCTCCAAACTTTTTTCTTCCCATCATTCTGGTACAGGTTGATCTTTGTCTCATCTGTCCATAGAATACTTTCCCAGAACTGAGCTGGCTTCTTGAGGTGTTTTTCAGCAAATGTAACTCTGGCCTGTCTATTTTTGGAATTGATGAATGGTTTGCATCTAGATGTGAACCCTTTGTATTTACTTTCATGGAGTCTTCTCTTTACTGTTGACTTAGAGACAGATACACCTACTTCACTGACAGTGTTCTGGACTTCAGTTGATGTTGTGAACGGGTTCTTCTTGACCAAAGAAAGTATGCGGCGATCATCCACCACTGTTGTCATCCATGGACGCCCAGGCCTTTTTGAGTTCCCAAGCTCACCAGTCAATTCCTTTTTTCTTAGAATGTACCCGGCTGTTGATTTTGCTACTCCAAGCATGTCTGCTATCTCTCTGATGGATTTTTTCTTTTTTTTTCAGCCTCAGGATGTTCTGCTTCACCTCAATTGAGAGTTCCTTTGACCGCATGTTGTCTGGTCACAGCAACAGCTTCCAAATGCAAAACCACACACCTGGAATCAATCCCAGACCTTTTAACTACTTCAGTGATTACAGGTTTACGAGGGAGACGCCTTCAGCGTTAATTGCAGCCCTTAGAGTCCATTGTCCAATTACTTTTGGTCCCTTGAAAAAGAGGAGGCTATGCATTACAGAGCTATGATTCCTAAACGCTTTCTCCGATTTGGATGTGGAAACTCTCATATTGCAGCTGGGAGTGTGCACTTTCAGCCCATATTATATATATATAATTGTATTTCTGAACATGTTTTAGTAAACAGCTAAAATAACAAAACTTGTGTCACTGTCCAAATATTTCTGGCCCTAACTGTATCTGTGGATAAATGGTGACTATTGTCTGCGGCTATGCCATGTGCCGCTACTCCTCACACCCGCATACTCTGAAGCACACGTTACTACTAGAGATGAGCGAGTAGTGAAATATTCGAGATTCGATATTAGTTTACAGTAGAGCCTCAATATCCGACTACTCAATCAAATATTGAATCTCATTATAGTCTATGGGAAAAAATGCTCGTTTCAGGGGAAACCACTATTCGACTAAGGAGAGTCACCAAGTCCACAAGTAGTACAAGGAGAGTGTTTAGGAGGAGCGCTGTGCAGTTAAAGCGCACAGACCCCATAGACTATAACGGGTCCGTGCGCTTTAACTGCACAGCACTTGCAGTTGCACTGATATTCCGTTCGGGGGAGGGGGGGGCTCCTGCGGACTCCTTCTGGACAGGAGGCAAGCTCTAATGTGAACTTACTCATCCTGCAGAAACAGCGTTGATTGGCCAAATGCTGTACACTGTATAGCATTCGGCCAATCAATGCTGGTTCTGAATTGAATCTTTTCTGTGACTAGGAGTAGTATTTGAACGAGTAAGAGTATTTTGAGTACCGTAGTATTCTACTGAATACCTACTCGATCGAATACTACTCGCTCATCTCTAGTTACTACCATGTTTCTGCTTAGTCCCTACTTTTGGCACATACTACATGTCTACATGTGCACCCTACAATTGCAGTTATTTACCTCGGTATCTGAGGAAGGTGGTAAATCACCGAAACGTCTGAGAAAGACCTAAGCAAGTTATTTGACGTTATATAGCGAATACTGCCTGACTATTACTATATATCACTGCAGGAAGGACAGTACTGATGGTGCCAATGGTGAAACACCAATAAATTATATCTTCACTTTACATCACAAATTGCAGAGCTCGGACTTATCTCTGCATAAGGTCACACTGTGTGAATATTACACAGGATTAGTAAATCTGCCCCAATGCTTTCTGTTCTCTTCTGTCTTGTACAGATCAGCTATGGAGCCACCGACCCCTCATTATCTGATAGACTCCTCTATCCACATGTTTTCCGGACAGTCCAAAATAGTCACATCCACTATATGGTGGTCACCGAACTGTTGGAGCACTTTGGCTGGACCTGGGTTGGGATTTTAGTATCAGATGATGAAAATGGAGAGAAAGAACTGCAGATACTGAGACAGTCCATGAGAGAGCGCGGGATCTGTGTGGCCTATACCGTTAAATATACAGAAAATATAGATACGAATATAGATTATAATGATCAGATATTACGGGTATTCCACAATCCACAAGTCAGGGTCATTATACTGTGCGGGACCTTCAATGGTAAGTTTCATCTTGTGACACAGGATCCTGCATTTCTATTTCTTGATAAGACTTTCATCCTTCCACCATCCTTTACCTTTACTTCTCTCATTACTCCTTACTGGTTGTCAGTATATAATAGAAGTCTAGTCGTGGACTTTTCATCAGAGACTTTTCAAGCAATGAAAGATTTTGAGAAAAACTACAAGAAACTCCCCAATATTTTCAAAGAAGAAAGTTTCTGGGAAGATTTGGATTTAATGGTAAAAGAGGAGAAAGATTCCTTCATTTCACTCACAGCTGAAATATATAATCAGAGTTTTCCGTTTATTATTCCAAGTATCAGATATTTCCTCACATCGGGCGTCTGTCCAAGACTGTACGAGGCTGTAGAAGTCCTGGCGAAAGCTCTCCATGAAATGCTCTTATATATAAAAGACAAATCTCCAGAAAATCCAATAACTGGACTTACACAATACACACAGAAGTTACAGCGCCACCTACAGAGGATGAAGAGTCCACTGGACCCAATGAGACCTTCCTATTACTTTAATGAGCAGGGGGAAGCCATACATGGATATAAGATAATATACAGGCTATATATAGATGAGACCATACGTGAGGACATTGTAGGAAATGTTACCCCATGGGCTGTCAGTGGTCAGAAGCTTTATATAAATACCTCGTCTATAACCTGGAGACACATACAGGAGGTAAGAAGCCTTCCATTATACATGTGACTATGTAACGCTTCTGTCTGCCCTTATACATCATTATATAGGTTACCTATAGGATTCCTCTACATCAGCTCTTCTGTTACTTTGCACTTACATTATTGGACATTACTTACATTTTTCAGTATTTCTGTAAATTACAGTCTATTAACCCCTTAAGGACACAGCCCAATAGTACGTTAAGGACCAGGCCTCGTTTTTCCAAACTGACGTGTCACTTTAAATGGCAAGAACTTTGAGGCGCTTTAACTTACACAAGTGATTTTGAGATGTTTTTTCGTGACACATTATACTTTATGTTACTGGTAAAATCTAATCAATATTTGTGTATTTATTATCAAAAAAATAGGAAATTTGATGGAAATTGCAAAAAATCTAAATTTTCAAAATGTGAACTGCTTTGCTTTTCAAACAGATACAGTCCTATGAAAATGTTAGTGCCCCCCTATTAATCTTAATCATTTTTAGTTGTAAATATTCTGGTGTTTGCCATGTCAGTCTGATATATCTAATAACTGATGGACACAGTAATATTTCAGGATTGAAATGAGGTTTATTGTACTAACAGAAAATGTATAATATGCATTAAACCAAAATGTGACCGGTGCAAAAATTTTGGTCCCCTTTAGAGATGAGCGAACAGTAAAATGTCCGAGGTTCGATATTAGTTTCGAGTAGCTCCTCAATATTCGACTACTCGAATATCGAACCCTATTATAGTCTATGGGGGGAAAATGCTCGTTTCAGGGGTAGGGAATGTCCGATCAAATTATACTTACCAAGTCCACGAGTGAGGGTCGGGCTGGATCCTCCGTGCAGTCTTCTCCTTGCAGCGTCCCCACGGCATCTTCCGGCACTACAAGCGGACACGCGCAGTCGGCTCTGCACAGACCCGATGCCTGGCAGAGTGAATGAAGAGCCGGAAGACGCCGCGGGGAAGCTGCACGGAGAAGACTTCTAAAGGTAGGAGAAGAACCAGCGTAGATTGGCTGACTGTATAGCATTCGGCCAATCAATGCTGGTTCTGCATCGAACTTTTACATTCGAACAGCGAGTGGTACTCGATCGAGTACGAGTATTTCGAATACCGTAGTATTTGATCGAATACCTACTCGATCGAGTACTACTCACTCATCTCTAGTCCCCTTATCATTTTATTGATTTGAATACTCCTAAATACTTGTCACTGACTTACTGAAGCACAACATTGGTCCTGTAACCTCACTGAGCTTTGCACTTCATAACCAGGTGTATCCAATCATGAGAATAGGTATTTAAGGTGGCCAATGGCGAGTTGTTCTCCTATCTGAATCTCCTCTGAAGAGTGGCATCATGGGCTACTCAAAGCAACTCTCAAATGATCTGAAAACAAAGATTGTTCCACATAGTTGTTCAGGGGAAGGAGACAAAAAGTCTCAGAGATGTAACCTGTCAGTTTCCACTGTGAGGAACATAGTAAGGAAATGGAAGAGCACAGGGACAGTTCTTGTTAAGCCCAGAAGTGGCAGGCCAAGAAAAATATCAGAAAGGCAGAGAAGAAGAATGGTGAGAACAGTCAAGGACAACCCACAGACCACCTCCAAAGAGCTGCAGCATCATCTTGCTGCAGATGGTGTCACTGTGCATCGGTCACAATACAGCGCACTTTGCACAAGGAGAAGCTGTATGGGAGAGTGATGAGAAAGAAGACGTTTCTGCAAGCACGCCACAAACAGAGTCGCCTGAGCGATGCAAAAGCACATTTGGACAAGCCAGCTTCATTTTGGAAGAAGGTCCTGTGGACTGATGAAATAAAGATTGAGTTGTTTGGTCATACAAAAAGGCGTTATGCATGGCATCCAAAAAAAACAGCATTCCAAGAAAAACACTTGCTACCCACTGTAAGATTTGGTGGAGGTTCCATCATGCTTTGGGGCTGTGTGGCCAATGCCGGCACCGGGAATCTTGTTAAAGTTGAGGGTCGCATGGATTCCACTCAGTATCAGCAGATTCTTGAGAATAATGTTCAAGAATCAGTGACGAAGTTGAAGTTACGCCGGGGATGGATATGTCAGCAAGACAATGATCCAAAACACCGCTCCAAATCCTCAGGCATTCATGCAGAGGAACAATTACAATGTTCTGGAATGGCCATCCCAGTCCCCAGACCTGACTATCATTGAACATCTGTGGGATGATTGGAAGCGGGCTGTCCATGCTCGGCCACCATCAAACTTAACTGAACGCGAATTGTAAAGAGGAACGGTCCAAAATCCCTTCATCCAGGATCCAGGAACTGATTAAAAGCTACAGGAAGCGACTAGAGGCAAAAGGAGGATCTACTAAATATTAATGTCACTTTTCTGTTGGGGTGCCCAGACTTTTGCACCGGTCACATTTTGGTGTAATGCATATTGCACATTCTCTGTTAGTACAATAAACCTCATTTCTATCCTGAAATATTACTGTGTCCATCAGTTATTAGATAGATCAGACTCACATGGCAAACACCAGAATATTTACAGCGATTAATAGGGGGGCACTAACTTTTTCATAGGACTGTAGTTATACCACACAAATACATGAATAAATATTATCTCTCTCTTAATTTATTTGGAAGTTACGAGGCTTACATGTTAAACAGCGATGTTCCAGATTTACAAGAAAATTTTCCAAACAAATTTTTTAGGGACCACTTCAGTTCTGAAAGGAATTATAAAGGACTATATAATAGAAGCCCCCATAAATCACCCCATTTTCAAAACTGCACCTCTAAAATAATTCAAAACAACATTTGGGAAGGGTTTTTTTTAACCTTTTAAGTATTTCATGGAAATTAAAACAATATGGAAGCGAAAGACATTTCATTTTTTTTTTCTATAATACAATTATATAGCCCTAAAATTAACACATTCCCGAAGGGTTAAAGAAAAATTGCATCTGACCGTTTGTTGTGCAACTTCTCCTGAGTACAGAAATACCGCACATATGGGTGTAAACTTAGTTTTGGGCACATGGCAGCGCACAGAAGGGAAGGAGCGGCACTGGAGGTTTGAAAAGCAGATTTTGCTGGGGGGCGGAGTGTGACCGCGGCAGTAGATGGACGTGTAGTGCAGTGAGCTCCGTCTAAAAGGAGCAATAACCCTCGCAAATCTTCAGCTACTTACCCAAAAATGGTAAAACCTGGAAGAGCCAAATCCCTAGAAGCAGCAGGAACCCCCAAACCGCAGAAAAACCAAGGAGATCTTCAGAGATTCCTCAGAAAGAAATCCTCTTCTTCTCCAGCCCGCTCTCTCAAGATGGCGCCGACCTCTCGTCGAAAACAGGAAGCAGGAGAAGATTCAGTCCGAGACAGCGTGGCTGATGGTGAGCAACTAGATTTTGGTTTTGCTACTACCTCTAAAGCCTCTAAAGCTATCGCCAATGCTGTGAGTCAAGCCTTAAATCCAGTCCTTGCCGAACTTGCAGAGATCAAAGCCGAAATACTCAGTATGCTTGATACGTACAGTCCTATGAAAAAGTTTGGGCACCCCTATTAATCTTAATCATTTTTAGTTCTAAATATTTTGGTATTTGCAGCAGCCATTTCAGTTTGATATATCTAATAACTGATGGACACAGTAATATTTCAGGATAGAAATGAGGTTTATTGTACTAACAGAAAATGCGCAATATGCATTAAACCAAAATTTGACCGGTGCAAAAATATGGGCACCTCAACAGAAAAGTGACATTAATATTTAGTACATCCTCCTTTTGCAGAGATAACAGCCTCTAGTCGCTTCCTGTAGCTTTTAATCAGTTCCTGGATCCTGGATGAAGGGATTTTGGACCATTTCTTTCTACAAAACAATTCAAGTTCAGTTAAGTTAGATGGTCGCCGAGCATGGACAGCCCGCTCTCAAATGATCTGAAAACAAAGATTGTTCAACATAGTTGTTCAGGGGAAGGATACAAAACGTTGTCTCAGAGATTTAACCTGTCAGTTTCCACTGTGAGGAACATAGTAAGGAAATGGAAGACCACAGGGACAGTTCTTGTTAAGCCCAGAAGTGGCAGGCCAAGAAAAATATCAGAAAGGCAGAGAAGAAGAATGGTGAGAAGAGTCAAGGACAATCCACAGACACCTCCAAAGAGCTGCAGCATCATCTTGCTGCAGATGGTGTCACTGTGCATCGGTAACTATACAGCGCACTTTGCACAAGGAGAAGCTGTATGGGAGAGTGATGAGAAAGAAGCCGTTTCTGCACGTACGCCACAAATAGAGTTGCCTGAGGTATGAAAAAGCACATTTGGACAAGGCAGCTTCATTTTGGAAACAAAAATTGAGTTGTTTGGTTATAAAAAAAGGCGTTATGCATGGCGTCCAAAAAGAAACAGCATTCCAAGAAAAACACATGCTACCCACTGTAACATTTGGTGGAGGTTCCATCATGCTTTGGGGCTGTGTGGCCAATGCCGGCATCGGGAATCTTGTTAAAGTTGAGGGTCGCATGGATTCCACTCAGTATCAGCAGATTCTTCAGAATAATGTTCAAGAATCAGTGACGAAGTTGAAGTTACGCCGGGGATGGATATTTCAGCAAGACAATGATCCAAAACACCGCTCCAAATCCTCAGGCATTCATGCAGAGGAACAATTACAATGTTCTGGAATGGCCATCCCAGTCCCCAGACCTGAATATCATTGAACATCTGTGGGATGATTTGAAGCGGGCTGTCCATGCTCGGCGACCATCTAACTTAACTGAACTTGAATTGTTTGTCCAAAATACCTTTATCCAGGATCCAGGAACTGATTAAAAGCCACAGGAAGCGACTAGAGGCTGTTATCTTTGCAAAAGGAGGATCTACTAAATATTAATGTCACTTTTCTGTTGAGGTGCCCATACTTTTGCACCGGTCAAATTTTGGTTTAATGCATATTGCACATTTTCTGTTAGTACAATAAACCTCATTTCAATCCTGAAATATTACTGTGTCCATCAGTTATTAGATATATCAAACTGAAATGGCTGTTGCAAATACCAAAATATTTAGAACTAAAAATGATTAAGATTAATAGGGGTGCCCAAACTTTTTCATAGGACTGTATATATATACACAGAATACTCAGTGTGCTTGATATATGAAGGTCCTAGAGAGACTGGTCCTGACACACCTACACCCCCTAGTGAGCTCCGCTCTGGACCCCCTCCAGTTTGCCTACCGGCCGGGCATTGGGCTAGATGACGCCATCATCCACCTTCTTCATAGAGCTCTCTCTCACCTGGAGAAACCCGGGAACACTGTGAGAATAATGTTCTTTGATTTCTCCAGTGCGTTCAACACCATCAGCCAGGACTACTGAGGGAGAAGCTGAACCTTGGTGGAGTGGACCATCACCTGTCCAACTGGATCCTAGACTACCTGACAACCCGCCCTCAGTATGTGAGAGCCCAGGACTGTGTGTCTGACACTGTGATCTGTAGTACGGGGGCACCACAAGGTCCAGTTCTTGCCCCATTTCTCTTCACACTGTACACTGCTGACTTTAGGCACAACTCCTCCAGCTGTTACTTACAGAAGTCCTCCGATGACTCTGCTATAGTCGGCCTTATCACTGATGGCGACGATAGGGAATACAGAGACTTAAATCGGGATTTTGTTGAATGGTGCCAGCAGAACCAGCTCAGGATTAATGCTGGGAAGACCAAGGAGATGGTGGTGAACTTTAGTAAACGGAGAGGTTCTCCGACCCCGGTGGAGATCCAGGGGACATGCATTGAGATAGTCAGGACCTATAAGTATCTGGGTATGATCCTCAATACTAAACTAGACTGGGCTGATCACCTGGGGGCGCTGCACAGAAAGGGTCACAGCAGACTCTACCTGCTCAGGAGGCTGAGGGCCTTCGGAGTCCAGGGGACACTTCTTAGGGCCTTCTTCAACTCTGTGGTTGCCTCAGCCATCTTTTTCGGTGTAGCCTGCTGGGGGAGCAGTATATCAACCAGGGACAGAAATAGACCTGACAGGCTGATCAGGAGGGCCAGCTCTGTTCTGGGGAGCCCCTTGGACCCAGTACAGGTGGTGGGTGACAGAAGGACACTGTCTGTGGTGACCTCCATGCGGGTGAACAAATCCCACCCCATGTATGGGACCCTGATGGGACTTGGCAGCACTGTAAGCGACCGTCTGCTTCACCCCAAGTGTGAGAAGGAGCGCTATTGCAAGTCCTTCCTTCCAACCGCGACCAGGCTGTATAATCTACATCAGACCAAGCGAAGATCACTCCGCACAGAGAACTAATGATTATGAATGTCCTCCTTCTTTCTTCTCTGTTCCTAAGCTGCTATGGACTCCTAGTATATCTTTCTCAGCATATGTGTGTATACTACTTCTGTAATATTTACTGTGTATTACCATGTATCTGTATTACTATGCAGCTGAAACATACTGAAATTTCCCCACTGTGGGACTATTAAAGGATTATCTTATCTTATCTTATATACGTATATACAGTCCTATGAAAAAGTTTGGGCACCCCTATTAATCTTAATCATTTTTAGTTCTAAATATCTTGGTGTTTGCAGCAGCCATTTCAGTTTGATATATCTAATAACTGATGGACACAGTAATATTTCAGGATTGAAATGAGGTTTATTGTACTAACAGAAAATGCGCAATATGCATTAAACCAAAATTTGACCGGTGCAAAAGTATGGACACCCTTATCATTTTATTGATTTGAATACTCCTAACTACTTTTTACTGACTTACTGAAGCACAAAATTGGTTTTGTAACCTCAGTGAGCTTTGAACTTCATAGCCAGGTGTATCCAATCATAAGAAAAGGTATTTAAGGTGGCCAATTGCAAGTTGTTCTACTATTTGAATCTCCTCTGAAGAGTGGCATCATGGGCTACTCAAAACAACTCTCAAATGATCTGAAAACAAAGATTGTTCAACATAGTTGTTCAGCGGAAGGATACAAAACGTTGTCTCAGAGATTTAACCTGTCAGTTTCCACTGTGAGGAACATAGTAAGGAAATGGAAGAGCACAGGGACAGTTCTTGTTAAGCCCAGAAGTGGCAGGCCAAGAAAAATATCAGAAAGGCAGAGAAGAAGAATGGTGAGAACAGTCAAGGACAACCCACAGACACCTCCAAAGAGCTGCAGCATCATCTTGCTGCAGATGGTGTCACTGTGCATCGGTCAACTATACAGCGCACTTTGCACAAATAGAAGCTGTATGGGAGAGTGATGAGAAAGAAGCCGTTTCTGCACGTACCCCACAAATAGAGTTGCCTGAGGTATGAAAAAGCACATTTGGACAAGGCAGCTTCATTTTGGAAACAAAAATTGAGTTGTTTGGTTATAAAAAAAAAGGCGTTATGCATGGCGTCCAAAAAGAAACAGCATTCCAAGAAAAACACATGCTACCCACTGTAAAATTTGGTGGAGGTTCCATCATGCTTTGGGGCTGTGTGGCCAATGCCGGCATCGGGAATCTTGTTAAAGTTGAGGGTCGCATGGATTCCACTCAGTATCAGCAGATTCTTGAGAATAATGTTCAAGAATCAGTGACGAAGTTGAAGTTACGCCGGGGATGGATATTTCAGCAAGACAATGATCCAAAACACCGCTCCAAATCCTCAGGCATTCATGCAGAGGAACAATTACAATGTTCTGGAATGGCCATCCCAGTCCCCAGACCTGAATATCATTGAACATCTGTGGGATGATTGGAAGCGGGCTGTCCATGCTCGGCGACCATCTAACTTAACTGAACTTGAATTGTTTGTCCAAAATCCCTTTATCCAGGATCCAGGAACTGATTAAAAGCTACAGGAAGCGACTAGAGGCTGTTATCTTTGCAAAAGGAGGATGTACTAAATATTAATGTCACTTTTCTGTTGAGGTGCCCATACTTTTGCACCGGTCAAATTTTGGTTTAATGCATATTGCGCATTTTCTGTTAGTACAATAAACCTCATTTCAATCCTGAAATATTACTGTGTCCATCAGTTATTAGATATATCAAACTGAAATGGCTGTTGCAAACACCAAAATATTTAGAACTAAAAATGATTAAGATTAATAGGGGTGCCCAAACTTTTTCATAGGACTGTATATACACGGAATACTCAGTGTGCTTGATATAATCAAATCAAATCAAATAAAAAAAAGATTTATTGGCACGTCCGAATAGATATTTGGCATTGCCAAAGCTAGTAAAGTGGGAGGGGGGGGGGGGAGTTGGACTCGGGTGGGTGGGTGGTGGGTATGGTGGGGGGTGGGGTGAGTGGTTTGGGATATAACAGTCCGTGGAGTCTCATCTTCCTCTTCGTTGGTGACTGCTATATGGGGAGGTGGAGGTGGGGGTGGGGTGGGGAGGGTGTATTGGGATAAATATAACAGTCCGTGGAGTCTCATCTTCCTCTTCGTTGGTGACCTCTATATGGGGAGGTGGGGGCGGGGCGGGTGTTTTGGGATAAATATAACAGTCCGTGGAGTCTCATCTTCCTTTTGTTTGGTGACAGCTGGACACGTATTGGGCAGCGATCTCCACAGTGGCCTCTTCTTCTCCCAGTAGGATGTAGAGTTTCCTCTTCTCCCAGTCTGGGATGTGGGCAGAGAGTCTTTGGTAGTAGACGGCCCTCACAGCTGAGTATTTGGTGCAGTGTAGCAGGAAGTGGGTCTGGTCTTCTAGGACCCCCTGGTCACAGTGCTGGCACAGTCTCTTCTCCCGTGGCTTGTACGTCTGCCTGTATCGCCCCGTCTCTATCTCTAGGTTGTGGACGCTCAGTCTGTACCGGCTCAGGGTCTGTCTGTGCTTGGGGTGGCGTATTCTCTCCAGGTAGGTGGCCATGGTGTAGTCCCTTTGTAGGGATTGGTACACATTGGTGAGTTTCTTGGAGTTATTTATTTCGTTTCTCCATTCTTCAATGTACCGCTCTCTGTTTGCCTCTGTGGTCGCCTTTATTTCGGCCTTGGTTATCATCTGTTGGTGTTTTTGGTTTGGTGGTTGGCTGCTGTTTGGTTGGTGAATGTCTGGTTTGCTCAGGTGGCTTAGCCAGGCTTGGTGGTGGTAGGAGTCGCTCCCCTGGATGTGTGCCTGGAAAGCTAGTGCCCTCTTCTGTATGGTGAGCCATAGGGGGAGTCTGCCTAGCTCTGCCCTGCAGGCTATGTTGGTGGTGTTGCGATGGACATGGAGCAGGTATTTGCAGAACTCCAGGTGGAAGTTCTCTGTTGGGCTGGAGTCCCACTTTGACTGGTCTGGGTAGGTGGCTGGGCCCCAAACCTCACTGCCATAGATAAGGATCGGGGAGATGACAGCGTCAAATATCTTCAGCCAGACCCTCACCGGTGGTTTGAGGTGGTACAGTTGTCTTCTGATGGCGTAGAAGGTTCTGCAGGCTTTTGCTTTCAGGGTTTCTATTGCTGCTTTGAAGCTTCCTGATTGGCTGAGCTCCAGCCCCAGGTAGGTGTAGCTGTTGGTTTTCTCCAGTGTGGAGCCGTTCAGTGTGAATTTTGGGGTGGTGGAGGCTTTATTGTGGCCCTTCTTCTGGAATACCATGACTTTGGTCTTCTTCTGGTTGATGGGTAGGGCCCATGTGGTGCTGAATTTTTCCAGCACTGACAGGCTTTCTTGGAGGTCTTTCTCGGTGGGGGCCAGGAGGAGGAGGTCGTCGGCGTATAGCAGGAACTTCACCTCTCGATTGTTCAGGGTGAGGCCTGGGTTTATATACACGGAATACTCAGTATGCTTGATATATACGTATATATATATATACACGGAATACTCATACTTGAACTGGGCGCACGTTTTCCCCAGGGGTTAGATTCTAGAACAGACTTGTCTTCTGTTTCTTAGAGTTTACTATGAACAGGCCAATAATTGTCTGACTACATGATAATGGGATGCCGCTATTCTCACCTCATCATAGGAACATTCTGCTGTGAGTAATCGCATGTATACAATAGAATCCTTGTGTGAATAGCGATCAGTCACTTATGCTTTTCCATAGGGGGGGCGTGGTTATTCTAGATCATGTGACCATTTCTGCACATGTGACCTGGTATCCATAGTAAGAGCTGTGATGCTCGGGAGCAGGCGGGAGTTCTTTCCGTGCAGACATTGCTGTGTAACACTCTTGCACCAGGTATGTATATCCCCTTATATAATGGCGGCCTGAGCATTAACCCCTGGGGTTCATTCCTAATCTTTGCTGTTCCTTGGCTTTGTGTTGTATAAATAATAGAGACATATGACTTGTTATAGCCGCACATATTAGCTGTTATAATATAGATGTTTGGAACATGTGAATGTATATATTCTGTGCATACATGTGTTATGTCTATGGTTATATGTATGTTCATCTCTTCATATGTGTTTGTGCTGTTTATTGACGTGTGTAGACATCACAGAGCAGGTGTGGAGGTTCTAATGTGAATGTGACGCAGCGGAGCCACAGGGGTATATAGACCCATACCTCCCAACTATCGACTGAAAACTGAAAGAGGGACAAAATGTGCGGCAAATTTAGCCCCACCCACTTTTATGTTGACTCCGCCCATTCTCATTCATTTTTCATGTGCGCCCCCCACACAGTATAATCCTCTTACAGTCACCCGTAAATTATAGCTTACAGCTTCATGTCCCCCCATCTCTGCCCCCAGATTCATGTCCCTCCATCTCTGCCCCCAGATTCATGTCCCCTCCATCTCTGCCCCCAGATTCATGTCCCTCCATCTCTGCCCCCAGATTCATGTCCCCTCCATCTCTGCCCCCAGATTCATGTCCCCCCCCATCTCTGCCCCCAGATTCATGTCCCCCCATCTCTGCCCCCAGATTCATGTCCCCTCCATCTCTGCCCCCAGATTCATGTCCCTCCATCTCTGCCCCCAGATTCATGTCCCCTCCATCTCTGCCCCCAGATTCATGTCCCCCCCCATCTCTGCCCCCAGATTCATGTCCCCCCATCTCTGCCCCCAGATTCATGTCCCCTCCATCTCTGCCCCCAGATTCATGTCCCCCCCATCTCTGCCCCCAGATTCATGTCCCTCCATCTCTGCCCCCAGATTCATGTCCCCTCCATCTCTACCCCCAGATTAATGTCCCCCCCATCTCTTCCCCCAGATTCATGTCCCCCCCATCTCTGCCCCCAGATTCATGTCCTCTCCATCTCTGCCCCCAGATTTATGTCCCCCATCTCTGCCCTCAGATTCATGTCCCCTCCATCTCTGCCCCCAGATTCATGTCTCCCAATCTCTGCCAAATGTGAGTTTACCTGATATGCATGATGATGAATTTTTCCCCTTGCAGGTGTTAGCCGGGGAAGAAGATGAAACTTCCCTACCTGGTCAACAGGTGTTAGATAACTTTGGAACCAAGTAAGTGAGAGACCCCACTCTGAGTACTGCTCGGGCCAATGTTACGGTAATAAATAACAGTACCACATGAACCAGAAACTGAGCAGAAATTTTCACATTTTCCCATGAGTGGAGATCTTATGTATCGGGTCACCAAGGTTAACAATGAAATTGTGGGACAACTTCTGGTGCCAAAACCGTAGCATGGTGCTAAGTATAGTGGACATCTGGGGACTAGCAAAATGCAAGAGAAGGTCCTCCAAAGGTTTTTTGGCCTAGGGTATATGAAGAAGTGAGAAGGAATTGTCAGACCTGTCCGACATGCCAGATACGTGCCCTATCACCACACTTACGTAGCATCTTGGTGCCACTTCCTATCATTGAGGAACTATTTGAGAAAATTGCAATGGACCTGGTGGGGCCCAGAGCCAAATCTGCTAGGGGACATCAATACATTCTCGTAGTATTGGACTATGCCACCCATTACCTGGAAGCAGTACCATTGCATCAAAAAATATTTCTCGGGAGTTGTTATACATGTTTTCTTGCACAGAGATCCCTAAAAAAATCCTTACTGACCAGGGTACCCCCTTTATGTCACATGTCATAGAGCTGTGAAAACTGTTTATAATCATGCACATCCATACATTGGTGTACCAACCCCAAACAGATGGATTAGTGGAGAGGTGAAAAAAAAACAAAAAACAGAAGCACATGCTAAAAAAGGTAGTGGAAAGGGATGGCTGGGAGTCAACTTTTGAGTTAGTCTATGGCCGGAATCCAAGGGGTTTGCTAGATATTTCCAAAAAGACCTTGGAAATTGAGGCCATTGAAGTGTCATTGAACATGTGGCCTAGATGCAGGACCGAACAGTGATGCTTATTGTCAAAGAGCATCTGCAAAGAGTTCAGGAAGCCAAGAGCAGAATTTATAACAGATCTGCCAGGGCGAGGGTCATTAATCCTGGGTAAAGGGTCCTGGTTTTACTACCCACTAGAGATGAGTGAACGCCGTTCAATCAAATAGGTATTTGATCGAATATCATGGCGTGCGATGTATTCATTCACAATAGGCAGTGAAAAAAATTGAAAAAAAAACTTTGGCTGCCGAAAACATGTGACCTCCCATTCATAATAACGGCCACCACCCTATTCGTGTCATTTCAGTGTTGGAGTGATAGGGAGAGCTTGTTCTGAGGGCGATAAAGTGCATTTAGATACAGTCAGTGCTTTTTAGCTTTGGTTAGGCAGGAAATAACAGCTCTTTTCAGAGTGTAATACATGATGCAGCGTAGCAGCAGGGGACGTGCGCGAGGACGTGGATATACCGCTGGGTATCCAATCCACAGTCCAGCTACTGGAGAGGGGCTGCCAGCATTGCCTCTCGTCAGTAGCAGCAGGGGACGTGAGCGAGGGCGTGCATACCCAGCTGGGTGCCCAGTCCACAGTCCAGCTACTGGAGAGGGGCTGCCAGCATTGCCTCTCGTCAGTAGCAGCAGGGGACGTGAGCGAGGACGTGGATATACCGCTGGGTGCCCAGTCCACAGTCCAGCTACTGGAGAGGGGCTGCCAGCATTGCCTCTCGTCAGTAGCAGCAGGGGACGTGAGCGAGGGCGTGCATACCCAGCTGGGTGCCCAGTCCACAGTCCAGCTACTGGAGAGGGGCTGCCAGCATTGCCTCTCGTCAGTAGCAGCAGGGGACGTGGGGAGGACGTGCATACCCAGCTGGGTGCCCAGTCCACAGTCCAGCTACTGGAGAGGGGCTGCCAGCATTGCCTCTCGTCAGTAGCAGCAGGGGACGTGGGGAGGACGTGCATACCCAGCTGGGTGCCCAGTCCACAGTCCAGGTACTGTAGAGGGGATGCCACCAATGTCCTTCGTCATCATGAGCAGGGGACGTGCACTAGGATGTGGATACCCAGCTGTATATCCACTCCACAGTCCAGGTACTGGAGAGGGGCTGCCAGCAGCAGCAGGGGACATGGGTGAGGATGTGGATAACCAGCTGGGCATCCACTCCACAGTCCAGGTACTGGAGAGAAGCTGCCAGCACCCAATTTACTCTTCCCCCTCCTCCTACAACCCCAGCCCCTACTTCTGAATGTGAATTATATATTTCCATTATCCCTCCCCCCCCAGGGGTTGCAACTCAGTTTTTTAGGGCTCCTCCCAAGGGCCTGAAAATTAATGTTTTAGGGCTCCTCCCAATGTCTTGAAAATTAATGTTTTAGGGCTCCCCCTAAGGGCCTGAAATCTAATATTTTTAGGGGTCACCCCAAGGACCAAAAAATGAGACACTACTGCGGCATGGCTCTAGTCACCAAAAGGGCATAAAACACTGTATATAAAAGGCTGTACTCACTCCAAGGGCCAAAAACACTGCTGGTGCAAGGCTCTACTCATGCCAAGGGCCAAAAGCACTGTATTTTAAAGGCTCTACTCACACCAAGGGCCAAAATCTGTATCTCTGCTGTTTAAAGGCTCAAGTCACCCAAAGAAGCAACAAATCTCTGCTGGTGCAAGGCAGAACTAAGTTAAAGAGCCTAAAACTCTGCCGGTAGGGGCTGAAGTCACCTGAAGGGCCTCAATCTCTGCTGGAGCTCAGCTTAAGGGCCTGGAACATAATTTGGAAGGGCTCACGTTAAGGGCTAGAAAAGTGAATTTTGGTAGGTCTTACAACATCACACACACACACACACACACACACACACACACACACACACACACACACACACACACACGACAGTTAAGGGTGAGGGCTTTTGGATTTCCCATTGTCTCTTCCATCTGTGGTTGTCATGGGCAACGTGATATAAAGGGGAGCTTGGTAATGTTTGTGGAGCTTAAATTGGGGTTTGTGTCCATCCATTTGGGGAGTAAAGAAGGTTTCCAGGTATTTTCCCACTTTGATAGAGGTTTTTTGGAATGTGTAAAGTGTGTAGTTGTTAGGCTTTGATGTTGGGGTAATACAGGGTCTTTGGTGTGTTAGATGCCCCCATACATGCTCCCCCTGCTGGCCCAGTTACATTGCAGAGGTGTTGTATCATTTCCTGGGGTGTCATAGTGGACTTGGTGACTCTCCTGAGGTGAATGGTGGGATCCCCTGTAGTGAAGCATTTTCTCCCATAGACTATAATGGGGCTCCATATTCCTTCCAATAGTCACATATTGAGATGCTTTTCGGAACGAATAACTAACATTGAATATTTTACTGTTCGCTCATCTCTACTACCCAATGTTGAAAGTAAGTTTCTGGTGAAGTAGGAGGATCCCTGTGAAATTTTAGAAAAGTTGATGGAGGTGAACTATAAGGAGGGCTGGTTTTAGACAAAGTGGGGCCCTGGGTAAACCTAAAAGCGGGGCCCCCATAAAATAACATTCCAACCCCATCATATTCAGGCATTTCAGAAGTCAGGGCTGCACTTTCAGCAGTAGTGATGTAGTCTCAAAAGATCAGGGATACAAAACAAATTGTTAACATATAAATAATTGTGTACTGCTATACTGTGGAGAATTATTCCCACTATACAGACAATTACCAGAAAATACACATCATGTATAGACCAACACCATCTCTATACAAGGCCCAGATAGGACACGACCTCCACACTGTGACTACCGCCATTACATTGTATAATCATAGACCATAGCCGCGCACTACACAGACTCCTAACCTAATAAACATCCCATCAATTAAAGGGTTTTCCCACCCCAAATTGATTCTTTTATACTGATAACCGATCCACAAGACAACTCATTGGTATGTCAGTATATAAGCTGTCAGGGTTCAACACCCAAACCCCACACCGATCAGCTGTACTAGAAGCTTCCGGGTGCCAGGCGCTGCTAGTGGACCGGATCCGCACAGTTACTATTCAAATAATAGGAGCGACATTGCAATTACCCAGAACCACCACTATACAGTGGGTGGTGCTGCTGTGCCAGTCCTATTACTTGAATAGTAGCGGTGCTGAAAAGAAAATGGCCGCTTACACAGGAAAATTGCCGCAGGCATGTGTAGTCAGCTCTGCCCGAGACCCGACAGCAGAGCTGACTGCGCATGCCTAGAAATTTGACGCCAGTACTGTAAGAAGACGGGGAGAGAGGGCGTTCCAGAAGAAGATAGAAGCAATGCTGGAGAGTTCTCTCGCACCATTGGGGACGCCCCCAGTGCTGAGAGAGCACTCATTTGCATACCAAAAAAAAACATGATTTCTACCGAATGGTGTCGTGGAGAGATATCTAAAGGTAGGAGGAGAAGAGACTTTTGTAAGGCTATTCCTACGTGTTATCGAGAAAAAATGTGATTTTAATGGTAGAATCCCATTAATGACACACAAATCTCATTTTGTTGCATAGCGCCCCCCAGAAATTGCTGCAGTTCTCATTTATACATCATTGTTAATAATACAGATTTACTATTGTGTAGGGGAGAGTTTGGGGAACATTTTTGTTATATAGTTTAATAATATGTTTTACTTCCTTTAAGTAGGAAAAAGGCTCTAAAGTTCTCCCCAGCAATGCTCTGCCTAAGCTAGTCATGAGGGACTATAGGAGTGTGAGGTCACTGATGATGTCATAGTTAGAGATGAGCGAACAGTAAAATATTTGATATTCGTTATTCCTTCTGAAAAGCATCTCAATATTCGACTATTCGAAGGAATATGGAACCCCATTATAGTCTATGGGAGAAAATGCTTCACTACAGGGGATCCCACCATTCACCTCAGGAGAGTCACCAAGTCCACTACGACACCCCAGGAAATGATGCCAACACCTCTGCAATGCAACTGGGCCAGCAGGGGGCGCATGTCTGGGGGCATCTAACACACCAAAGCCCCTCTATTACCCCACTATCACAGCCTAACAACTACACACTATACACACTCACTACAACCTCTATCACAGTGGGGGGAAAATACCTGGAAACCTTCTTTACTCCCCAAATGGAGGGACACAAACCCCAATGTAAGCTCCACAAACATTACCAAGCCCCCCTTTATATCACGTTCCCCATGACAACCACAAATGGAATAGGCAATGGGAAATCCAACAGTCCCCACCGTGAACGGTCATTGTGTGTGTGTGTGATGTGGTAAGGCCTTCCAAAATACACTTAACATGAGCCCTTCCAAATTAAGTTACAGTCCCTTAAGCTGAGCTACCAGCAGAGATTGAGGCCCTTCAGGTGACTTCAGCCTCTACCTGCAGAGATTTAGGCACTTTAACTTAGTTCAGCCTTGCACCAGCAGAGATTTGTTGGTTCTTTGGGTGAGTGGAGCCTTTAGAAAGCAGTGTTTTTTGACCTTCAGGTGACTAGAGCCATGCAGCAGCAGTGTATTATTTCTGGCCCTTCAGGTGAGCCCTAAAAAATTAGATTTCAGGCCCTTGGGGGAGCCCTAAAAAATTATTTTGCGGAGCCACACGGTGGCTCAGTGGTTAGCACTGCAGCCTTGCAGTGCTGGAGTCCTGGTGTTCAAATCCCGACAAGGGTATAAATCCATCTGCAAGGAGTTTGTATGTTCTCCTCATGTTTGCATAGATTTCCATCCCATATTCCAAAGACATACTGATAGGGAAAAATGTGCATTGTGAGCTCTTTGTGGGGCTCACAATCTACATTTAAAAAAAAATAAAAAAATTGACTTGCAGGCCCTTGAGGCGTATCCATGAAAAATTAAAGTTTTTTAACAATTACATAACTGTGAAGGGGCTGGGTTTGGAGGAGGAGGAAGATGAGTGAATTGGGTGCTGGCAGCTCCTCTCCAGTACCTGGACTGTGGAGCGGATACCCAGCTGGATATCCACGTCGATGTCCTCACCCACGTCCCCTGCTGCATGATTTGCAGTTTCACTGTATGTATACAGTGTTCCTGCAGTGTAGCTCTGAAAAGAGCTGTTTTTTCCTGCCTATAAAACACTACAATCTGTTTCTCACACTGAGAACAAGCTCTCCCTATCACTCCAAAACGACAATGAGACGAAGATGGCGGCCTTTTTCAATTCCTCTGTTGTCATAGTTCCTGTCCCACCTCCCCAGCGCAGTTATTGGTGCAAAAAAAAAAAAAAAGCGCCAGGAAGGTGGGAGGGGATACGGATTTTTACTGTGTTTGCGGCCTGGTATTCGATTGGAATCGAATACATCGAACAGCCTGATATTCAAATTCCTATTCGATCGAACGGTGTTCGCTCATCTCTAGTCGTACTCATGTCTGTTTTGTAAAAAGTCAAATCATAATGTAAAATCTTTGCCCTCTGGCCGCATGCTGCAGCGCAGGAGATGTGTCCGGCTATAATTCCTTGTTTTAGGTTTTTCTTGTATTGTCTGAACACTGTCCAATTCCCTCATTTCGGTGATTGATTTTCCACCATACCCATCTCCTTCACCTTGGGTTCCCTCTGCTCCTCTAATAGTTATTCTTAGCCTTCCTTGTATGATTGACTGCCTATCTTCCTATCAGGTCTGGGGCGGGTTCTTCCTTCCTATTTGTTTGCTCAAAGTCACGTTGGTGTTTGCTATTGCCTCGTGTGCGCTGGCTGTTACTCTTGTTGTTTGTTACCTCTATTCATATTTTTGACCTCTGGCTTTACTTTTGACTATTCTCTTGGATTTGGATTCTGTACTGCGCTACTTGACTGTAACCATCCCCTTGACTAGCTGACCTCACTTTTGTTGTTTGTCTGTGTAGTGTTGTAGTGAGGATGCAGGTCTTCTGGAATAAGTCCACTATGAGATGGTTACTCTTGTAGATCAGAACACTTTATTCCATGCTCCATCATGGCTCCCTGTCTAACAACTCCTCCCCCTAAGCTCAGCTCCTCCTCCATTACTACCTCACTGTTGCTAGGCAGATAAAGCAGAATAAGTAAGCAGAACAGAACATACAGAACATACTTATAACAACATCACAGTCTGTGTTCTGTATCATCACTTATATCTTAAGTAGGGACTGCCGCCCAGTTGTCGCCTGTCGCCTAGGGGAGTTCAGGCAAGTAGGCAGACATATTAGGGCTCATTGTCTTGTTGTGCCCCTCCTCCCAGGGTTCACCAGCAGCTAGTGGGGAATTGCTCTTGTAGCATTTCCCTTACACACGAAAGCTGCCATTTTGTGAGGATAGAGATTGCATCAGGCAGGGTATATTGAATCAAACACTCACACTAATGTAAAAAGGGATGAAGAAAGAACAAGAAACTCCATATTTCATTCATTGACCTGGGGACACCTCATGGACACTACACCTTCTATAGTCCACCCTCCGAGGTCACCTCATTACTTCTATCACACATGGACATTCTGTGTCGCTCCACTGAAGGTTCTCATCTTCTCCTTCAGATCCCAGTATCCCGCTTCTCAGAGCCATGTTTACCTGGAAGCAGGAAGAAAACAAGAGAAACAATTCACACCTGCTGCTATGACTGCGCGCCATGTTCAGAGGGAGAGATCTCTAATGTAACTGGTAAATGATAGTAGGAGTAGTAGTACTGTATTGAATCACTCGCACGTTCATGTCACCTCCACCTCAAAAACATCTCCAGAATACACCCTTTCCTCACCAGAGATACACTAAAGACACTTATTGTCTCCCTGATTCATTCTCGCCTTGACTACTGTAACTCCTTACTTATCGGTCTTCCCCTCACTAAACTCTCCCCTCTACAATCTATTCTGAATGCAGCGGCCAGGCTCATCTATCAGGCTAGACCGGGGACCTCAAACTTTTGAAACAGTGGGCCGGAGGCAGAGCAAGTCGCACAGACATCGGGAGCGGTGCCCTCCAATAGGTAAAGTGAAGTGCACTCCATGGCCTGCCCCGAGCTCACCAGGAGCTTCATTATAAATGCACACCTGCCGGCGTTGTCGGTGGGGCCAGACAGAAGTGCTTGGTGGGCCGCATGTGGCCCACAGGCCGCAGTTTGAGGACCCCTGGTCTAGACGCTATAGCGATGTCTCTGGTGTGTGCCAGTTGCTACCTGTTGCTGCCTATTCATTAGAGAGTAAAATATAAAATTCTCCCCCTCCCCCACAAGGCTCTCCATAATGTCGCACCGCCATACATTTCCTCCCTCATCTCTGTCTACCGCCCAACCCGTGCTCTCCGCTCACTCAATGACCTAACACTAACATATATACAAGACTTCTTCCGAGCTGCACCACTTCTCTGGAATGCTCTACCCCGGACAATCAGAGGAACTCCCAATTTCTACAGTTTCAAACGCAAACTAAAGACGCATCTTATCAGACAGGCCGATCACAATGTCTAACGTAAACCCTTCCCCCTCCTCTGTCCCCGCCCCCACATTACCCCACATGATATGATGTCATCTCAGGATAACTCCATAGGTCCAAGCTCCATCCACATATTAAAGGACACGACTGGTGACGGCTCATAAAGTCTTATGTTTGTGTAATGACAGTCACCTCTATTACAAATGGATCTGACCTCTGTATAAGCAATGCCGCCCCTGCTACCTCTTGTGTCACCCCCTCTACCTCATAGATTGTAAGCTCTTGTGAGCAGGGTCCTCAGTCCCATTGTGTGAAATGATTTTCTTTGTAATGTATCTTTCTGTCTGTATCTGAACCCTACAAATTGTACAGCGCTGCGGAATATGTTGGCGCTATATAAATAACATTTATTATTATTATTATTATTATTATTATTATTATTATTAGTGTGATGATGTTCTAGTAGGAGTAGTAGTACTGTTTAACTGAAATAACTTGTAACAAGCTTCACATCCTATTACAATAGATAATAATCATATTGTGATGTAATAAAAAAAAAACATGTTTTGAAAATCTGGACATCTCATGATACACATATCTGGTCATCTCATGATACACATATCTGGTCATCTCATGATACACATATCTGGTCATCTCATGATACACATATCTGGTCATCTCATGATACACATATCTGGTCATCTCATGATACACATATCTGGACATCTCATGATACACATATCTGGACATCATAAAGCCAATTATTACAGAAAGTGACAGAATCCCAATAGAATAAAAGAATCTCATCGCAAAATAAATAAAAATACATCAATTTATTGAATATAAAAATACATTTGCTTATAAACATGAGGACTACAGCAGATTTTTGGCAACACCCCCAGAATGGATATACATGACAATATATAACACTCAGAACAAACCAAGAGATGGCTAGTGATGAGATAAATCCAATAAGCAATGACATAGTGTATGTATAATAACTCATCTCAGAGCCGCCCTCATATTGTCATGTATGTCTATTCTGGGGGTGGTGACAAGAAACCGCTGTGGTCTCATGTTTATAAGTATAGGTAATTTTTGTATTTAGTAAAATTGATGTATTTTGATATATTTCGGGATGAGCTCCTTGTTTTCTATCGGGATTACAGGTTCGGCCAGTAGTAAAGGTAAGGCAGGACACATCTGTATGACCATTGTATCCATTTACCCTCATCCCTGTTATAAGGCCATAATGGCTAAGTATTATTTGCTGTATCTTGTCATTATGACATTCTAGGAATTATAATTGTTTCGGTTTTTTCTCATTGTTGCCATATCGGGACGTTTCCTTCACAATGAGTTTTATAAATTTTCTTATTAACCAAAATTCACAATCTCACAAACCAACTTTAGTGTTCTCCATGCTTTGTGAACTCTGAACCAAAAAAAAATGGAAAATCAAGAAACATAGGGACATAATTGACAACATGTATATCATAGTATAAAGGCTGTACAGTACAGGAGTGACGTCACACTCACAAGATCACTCCTTATTGTCTCCTCTTACAGACCTGGACAGTGACCAGACACGAAGATGTAACATAACTCCAGCAAAGTTTTATGTTCCCAGTACGAGGCTCCAGTATGTGAGTGCAGGAACACAGCCTGATGGTTATGGGCTCTGATAGTCTTACAATAGTAGTCGTGTGGTTTATGGGGAATGTGTTTTATCCAAACCACCCCTTTACATACCCACATATGCTGCCCCCGACGTCTGCAGATTTACCCCACCTATAACATAGGTCCTTTATAATATCTAATATGTAATGAAATCTTCCTACAGATGCCGACAGCTGCAGTAAGTGCCAAAGTGCCGAATGGCCGAATGAGAAGAGAGACCGATGTCTGCCCAAAGTAATGGAATTCATCTCTTACCATAATGACACCATTGCTTCTGTATCTTCCTCCGTCTCGCTCTTCGGATGTCTTGTGACCGGCTCCATATTTAGAATATTTATTTCCTACCGGGACACTCCTATTGTTAGAGCTAATAACCGGAACCTGAGTTATCTCCTCCTGGTCTCCATCATCCTCAGCTTCCTCTCTGTCTTCTTGTTTCTTGGCCGTCCCAGTGATGTCACTTGTAGATTACGTGAAACCAGTTTTGGAGTCTTCTTCTCAGTGGCCGTCTCTTCACTTCTGGCCAAGACTGTTATGGTTTGTGTTGCTTTTAATTCCACCAAGCCTGGAAGCCCCTGGAGAAAATGGCTGAGTGTGAAGCTGCCCTATACCATAGTGTTGTTGTGTTCCTCCTTCCAGGTTGTCATCTGTGTTCTGTGGTTGTCTATTTCTCCCCCATTCCAGGACCTGGACACTCAGTCTTATCCTGAGAAGATCATCATTCGGTGTAATGAGGGCTCAGATCTCTGGTTCTACTCCATGTTGGGTTATATGGGGCTCCTGGCCGCTGTCAGCTTTCTTCTGGCTTTCATGGTGAGGACATTACCGGACAGTTTTAATGAGGCCAAGTACATCACCTTCAGCATGCTGCTGTTCTGTAGTGTCTGGATGGCCATGATCCCGGCTTATCTGAGCACCAGAGGGAAATACATGGTGGCCGTGGAGATATTTGCAGTAATGGCTTCCAGTGCTGGACTTTTAGCTTGTGTGTTTTTCCCAAAATGTTTTATTATTTTATTTAGATCAGAAATGAACAGAAAAACTGATCTGCTGGGGAGAAGGAAGGAAATATGTAATAATAGTAATAAATGATGGTGTGTAATGTGCCATGTGGTAACATAATGCCCCTCCCCCGCACCACTATTATACACTGTGCTAGGCAGAATATCTCTGTATTATATTCTATTATAAAGATTTTGCCCCATGCTTCACAAAATGTTCAATAAAAAGTGATCAAAAAGTCAGATGAACCCTAAAATGGTACCAGTAAAATACACAGCTCATTCCACAAAAAATCTCTCCACCTGCTCTGTCAACAAAAAATTAAGATGTTATACCTTGCAGAAGACAATACAAAAATGACTGATTTTATTTCCTAAATGTAATTTTATTCTGCTAAAGTATTAACACATAAAAAACATCATAAATTAGGTATCGCCGTAATAGTAATGACCCCAGAATAAAGGGAACAGGTTACTTCTACTGTATGGTGAGAGATAAATAATGTTACATAGCAATGCCAGATTCAATAGTTTGGTTTTTATCCCACCCAGAAAGAGTTAATAAAATTTAGTCAATAAGTGATAGGCACCTGAAAATGATTTAATTAAAAATTACATTTCATCCAGCAAAAACCGAGCCCTCATATGGCCACATCACATGAAAAATAGAAAGAATATAGCTTGTGCAATGTGAAGGCAAAAACCCCAAATAACCAAATCATTAGGACAAAACTGACTGCAGAAAGAAGGAAATGTATAAGCTGCGAGCGAATATCAGGGGTCCCCCAAATGTAGAGATTACAAAGGAAAGGACACCATTACTGACCCCCATAATGTCCCCACCATCCGTGTAATAGCATCTAGTGGGAGAATAGCCTGGGATTTGGTGTAACCAATGTAAACTCTACAGCTTACTGTTATGGTTCTGTATATATAGTGGCTGCAGTCGAGGTCCACAAGCCCCAGAAGGGCGGCCGTCTGCCTGAGCAAAGCAGCAGTATGTTCGTGTGGCTCAAGTGTGAACAGGGGCCAACGCACGTTCACCAGTTAACTTCACTGAGTGAAGGAGTTGCCTATCACTTATATATATTAGCTGGTACCCGCAACTTCGTCTGCGGTGATTGTAGCAGTGGGTATATACAGGCGCGGGTAAGGTTTTCGTACTGTGTATAAGGTCTGGGATATGAAATGTAAGTTTGTATCTTGTTTTTGCTATAATTCAGAGAATACGTGAGACTTTTGTGTTGAAGTTGCTTTGTATTTGAGCTGCTATATATACGGTGTGTGAGAAACTTTACATAGTGACTTTGGGACAGAAGTATTTGAAGTTAACCCCTTCCCGTCGATGGCATTTTTTGATTTTCGTTTTTCGTTTTTGACTCCCCTCCTTCTAAACCCCATAACTTTTTTATTTCTCCGCTCCCAGAGCCATATGAGGTCTTAATTTTTCCTGGAACAAATTTTTCTTCATGATGCCGCCATTATTTATTCTATATAATGTACTGGGAAGCAGGGAAAAAAATCATAATGGGGTGAATTTGACAAAAAAATGCATTTCTGTGACTTTCTTACGGGCTTTGGTTTTACAGCGTTCACTGTGCAACCAAAATGACATGTCCCCTATATTCTGTGTTTCGTTATATGGTTTTATTTACATTTTGACCCCTTAAAAATATCCAAAACTGTGTTAAATTTTTTTTTTTTGAAAAGTCGCCATATTCCGACAGCCGTAACTTTTTTATACGTCCATGTACGGGGATGTATAGGGTGTCGTTTTTTTGCGGGGCCGGGTGTACTTTGTATTTCTACCATTTTCGGGAAATGTTATTGCTTTGATCACTTTTTATTCAAATTTTTATCAGAATCAAAACAGTGAAAAAACGGCGGTTTGGCACTTTTGACCATTTTTCCCGCTACGGCGTTTACCGAACAGGAAAAATATTTGTATAGCTTTGTAGAGTGGGCGATTTCAGACGCGGGGATACCTAATATGTGTGTCACAGTATTTAACTACTTTTATATGTGTTCTAGGGAAAGGGGTGTGATTTGAATTTTGAATCCTTTTTATTTGTTTTTATATTTTTTTTACTTTTTTTAAAACTTATTTTTTTCCATTTATTAGACCTCCTAGGGGTATTGACATGGGTGGGTGGTGTCGCGGATTGTCAGAGTGGTGGGGGTCAGCAAACATGGCTGCTCCGGAGCGTTAAAGGGCTCTATCACTAGAAAAAGTCATTTTTAACTAATCACACCTTTGCATAGCCTTTAGAAAGTCTATTCCACACTTATCTATAGTATGTAAATTGCCTCAGTGGTTTCTGAATAAGTCCGTTTTTATTCATATGCTAATTAGACTGGTGCACGATAGATCGTGCACTCCTCTCCTATTGTTTTCTATGGGAGACTGCTCCTGCTGATGATGACTCAGCTTCCTGTTTGCCTCACACACATAGAAGAAAATAGGAGAGAGGAGGCTGCTGGGAACTTCCTGAGCTGGCTGGAGGCTCATTAGCATATGAATAAAAACGGACTTATTCAGAAACCACTGAGGCAATCTACATACTATAGGTAGGTGTGAAATAGCATTTCTAAAGCCTATGCAAGCATGTGATTAGTTAAAAATGACTTTTCCCAGTGATAGAGCCCCTTTAAAGAGAGCCTCCTGGAGTATCGTTAAGGTGAGGGGCAAAGTGGTAAAGTATATGTACAGTCCTATGAAAAGTTTTGGGCACCCCTATTAATCTTAATCATTTTTAGTTCTAAATTTTTTGGAGTTTGCAACAGCCATTTCAGTTTGATATATCTAATAACTGATGGACACAGTAATATTTCAGGATTGAAATGAGGTTTGTTGTACTAACAGAAAATGCGCAATATGCATTAAACCAAAATTTGACCAGTGCAAAAATATGGGCACCTCAACAGAAAAGTGATATTAATATGTAGTACATCCTCCTTTTACAAAGATAACAGCCTCTAGTCGCTTCCTGTAGCTTATAATCAGTTCCTGGATCCTGGATAAAGGTATTTTGGACCATTCCTCTTTACAAAACAATTCAAGTTCAGTTAAGTTTGATGGTCGCCGAGCATGGACAGCCCACTCTCAAATGATCTGAAAACAAAGATTGTTCAGCATAGTTGTTCAGGGGAAGGATACAAAAAGTTGTCTCAGAGATTTAACCTGTCAGTTTCCACTGTGAGGAACATAGTAAGGAAATGGAAGACCACAGGGACAGTTCTTGTTAAGCCCAAAAGTGGCAGGCCAAGAAAAATATCAGAAAGGCAGAGAAGAAGAATGGTGAGAAGAGTCAAGGACAATCCACAGACCAGCTCCAAAGAGCTGCAGCATCATCTTGCTGCAGATGGTGTCACTGTGCATCGGTCAACAATACAGCGCACTTTGCACAAGGAGAAGCTGTATGGGAGAGTGATGAGAAAGAAGACGTTTCTGCAAGCATGCCACAAACAGAGTCCCCTGAGGTATGCAAAAGCACATTTGGACAAGCCAGTTTCATTTTGGAAGAAGGTCCTGTGGACTGATGAAACAAAGATTGAGTTGTTTGGTCATACAAAAAGGCGTTATGCATGGCTCTAAAAAAAACAGCATTCCAAGAAAAACACTTGCTACCCACTGTAAAATTTGGTGGAGGTTCCATCATGCTTTGGGGCTGTGTGGCCAATGCCGGCACCGGGAATCTTGTTAAAGTTGAGGGTCGCATGGATTCCACTCAGTATCAGCAGATTCTTGAGAATAATGTTCAAGAATCAGTGACGAAGTTGAAGTTACGCCGGGGATGGATATTTCAGCAAGACAATGATCCAAAACACCGCTCCAAATCAACTCAGGCATTCATGCAGAGGAACAAATACAATGTTCTGGAATGGCCATCCCAGTCCCCAGACCTGAATATCATTGAACATCTGTGGGATGATTTGAAGCGGGCTGTCCATGCTCGGCGACCATCAAACTTAACTGAACTTGAATTGTTTTGTAAAGAGGAATGGTCCATAATACCTTCATCCAGGATCCAGGAACTGATTAAAAGCTACAGGAAGCGACTAGAGGCTGTTACCTTTGGAAAAGTGGGATCTACTAAATATAAATGTCACTTTTCTGTTGAGGTGCCCATACTTTTGCACCGGTCAAATTTTGGTTTAATGCATATTGCACATTTTCTGTTAGTACAATAAACCTCATTTCAATCCTGAAATATTACTGAGTTCATCAGTTATTAGATATATCAAACTGAAATGGCTGCTGCAAACACCAAAATATTTAGAACTAAAAATGATTAAGATTAATAGGGGTGCCCAAACTTTTTCATAGGACTGTATATGTGATTGTGTGGGGTTAGGGGTGAGGCTGTAGAGGGCAATATGAATTTTGTGGCTTGCTATGGTCCAAAGTGTGTGAGATTGCAGAGATGGTGGTGTGAGTTTGGGTTTTGTGAGGGTCCTGGCACAAACGTATGTGTGCTATTGTGACGAAAAGTAGCCTATTGCGCAATCCGGTGTATTAACTATGTTTGTGGAAACTTTCAGCCAAATCAGTCGAGCGGGTTTTGCGTGATTGACTAACAAACATCCGAACATCCAAACACACAAACCCACAAACATCCAAACTCACAAACTTTCACATTTATAATATTAACTAGAGGGAGGACCCGGCTTCGCACGGGTATATTACATGTTATGTTTGTGTAGTGGCCCCATAAGAATTGTCCAATTTTGCACTGATGTATTTTGTATGTGGTTCGTGTGTATGTCCATAAGCGTCATGTGTATCATGTATCATGTGTATCTCATTTTGAATGTCAGTGAAAAACCTGTGATCAGTTGTTATGGATACCTGGAGTAAAGCTGTATCTAATCCTTTCCCGTGTAGTATTGTGTTTAGATGCAAGTATCCAATCCTTGTTGGTGTGGTACTTTGTGCAGATGCACATATCTAATTCTCCCCGTGTGGTATTGTGTGAAGAGGCGCGTATCTAATCCTCCAGTAAGTGAAACTATATGCAGACACGCGTATCTAATGACTCTGGCGTGTGGTACTGTGTGCAGACGTGCTTATCTAATCCTCTGGTGTTTGGAACTGTGTGCTGAGATGCGTATCTATTTCTCTGGCATGTGGTACTGTGTGCAGAGGCCTGTATCTAATCCTCCAAAGTGTGGAACTGTGTGCAGATGCACGTATCTAATCCTCCCCTGTGTGGTATTGTGTGAAGAGGCGCGTATCTAATCCTACGGCATGTGCAACTGTGTGTAGACGCGCGTATCTAATCCTATGGCATGTGGTACTGTGTGCAGATGCACATATCTAATCCTCCCCAGTGTGGTACTGTGTGCTGAGAGGCGTATCTAATTATCTGGCATGTGGTACTGTGTGCAGAGGCATGTATCTAATCCTCCAAAGTGTGGTACTGTGCTCAGACGCACGTATCTAATCCTCCACTGTGTGGTATTGTGTGAAGAGGCGCGTATCTAATCCTCCAGTAAGTGAAACTATATGCAGACACGCGTATCTAATGACTCTGGCGTGTGGTACTGTGTGCAGACGTGCTTATCTAATCCTCTGGTGTTTGGAACTGTGTGCTGAGATGCGTATCTATTTCTCTGGCATGTGGTACTGTGTGCAGAGGCCTGTATCTAATCCTCCAAAGTGTGGAACTGTGTGCAGATGCACGTATCTAATCCTCCCCTGTGTGGTATTGTGTGAAGAGGCGCGTATCTAATCCTACGGCATGTGCAACTGTGTGTAGACGCGCGTATCTAATCCTATGGCATGTGGTACTGTGTGCAGATGCACATATCTAATCCTCCCCAGTGTGGTACTGTGTGCTGAGAGGCGTATCTAATTATCTGGCATGTGGTACTGTGTGCAGAGGCATGTATCTAATCCTCCAAAGTGTGGTACTGTGCTCAGACGCACGTATCTAATCCTCCACTGTGTGGTATTGTGTGAAGAGGCGCGTATCTAATCCTACGGCGTGTGCAACTGTGTGTAGACGCGCGTATCTAATCCTATGGCATGTGATACTGTGTGCAGATGCGTGTATCTAATCCTATGGCGTGTACAACTGTGTGAAGACGTGCGTATCTCATCGTCTGGCATGTAGAACTGTATGCAGACGCGTGTATCTAATCCTATGGCGTGTACAACTGTGTGTAGACGGGCGTATCTAATCCTACAGCATGTGGAACTGTAAGCAGATGCGCGTATCTAATCCTATGGCATGTGGTACTGTGTGCAGACGTGCTTATCTAATCCTCTGGTGTGTGGAACTGTGTGCAGATGCGCATATCTAATCTTCCCTTGTGTGGTATTGTGTGTAGACGCGCATATCTAATCCTACGGCATGTGGTACTGTGTGAAGATGTGTGTATCTAATCCTCTGGCTTGTGGTACTGTGTGCAGAGGCATGTATCTAATCCTCCAAAGTGTGGTACTGTGTGCAGACACACGTATCTAATCCTGCCCTGTGTAGTATTGTGTGAAGAGGCACGTATCTAATCCTGCAGCGTGTGGTACTGTGTGCAGACGCATGTATCTAATCCTCCACGTGTCGTACTGTGTGCTTAGACACGTATCTAATTCTCTGGCTTGTGGTACTGTGTGCAGACACACATATCTAATCCTCCCCGGTGTGGTATTGTGTTAAGAGGCACATATCTAATACTGCGGCATGTGGAACTGTTTGTAGACACGCGTATCTAATCCTACGGCATGTGTTACTGTGTGCAGACGCGTGTATCTAATCCTCTGGCATGTGGTACTGTGTGCAGATGTGCATATCTTATGCTCTGGTGTGTGGAACTGTGTGCAGACACGTGTATCTAATCCTATGGCGTGTGGAACTGTGTGTAGACGCGCGTATCTAATCCGACGACATGTGGTACAGTGTGCAGATGTACATATCTTATGCTATGGTGTGTGGAACTGTGTGCGGATGCATGTATCGAATCCTTTGGCATGTGGTCCTGTGTGCAGAAGCGTGTATCTAATCCTTCGACATGTGGAACTGTGTGCAGACGCACGTATCAAATCCTTCAGTGTGTGGAACTGTGTGCAGAAGCGCGTATTTAATCCTCTGGTGTGTGGGACTGTGTGCAGACGCGTGTATCTAATCCTCTGGAGTGTGATACTGTGTGCTGATCTGTGTATCTAATCCTCTGATGCGTGTATCTCAGTTTGGATATCAGTGTTGTATTGTGTAGGTGGAGTGACCGTGTGTATTGCAGTTGGAATATAAGTGAAAGACTTGCAGGTTTGTATTGGCTAAGAGGGGGGGCATTGTGTTCGGAATGCTGTATCTCAGCAACGGTACGTCCGAGTGAATTGGAGTCTCATCTTAAACCTTCCCGGATGTCTGAAGTATCTCTGTACCAAATTTGGTGAAGATTGGTCCAGCCGTTTGGTTCGCATTAGAGAACAGACAGACAGACGGACAGACAGACAGACAGACAGACAGACAGACAGACAGACAGACAGACAGAAATTCATTTTTATAATATAGACTAGAGGGAGGACCCGGCTTCGCACGGGTATATTACATTTTATGTTTGTGTAGTGGCCCCATAAGAATTGTCCAATTTTGCACTGGTGTATTTTGTATGTGGTTTGTGTGTATGTCCATTAGCGTCATGTGATGTTATGGATACCTGGAGTAAAGCTGTATCTAATCCTTCCCTGTGTAGTACTGTGTTTAGACGCAAGTATCTAATCCTTGTTGGTGTGGTACTGTGTGCAGATGCACATATCTAATCCTCCGGCGTGTGGTACTGTGTGCAGATGTGTGTATCTAATCCTCCCCCGTGTGGCATTGTGTGAAGAGGCACGTATCTAATCCTCCGGTAAGTGAAACTGTGTGCAGACGTGCATATCTAATCTTACGGCATGTGGTACTATGTGCAGACGAGCGTACCTAATCCTCTGGCGTGTGGTACTGTATGCAGACAGGTGTATCTAATCCTCTGGCATGAGGTACTGTGTGCAGATGCACGTATCTAATCCTCCCCCGTGTGGTACTGTGTGCTGAGACGCGTATCTAATTATCTGGCATGTGGTACTGTGTGCAGAGACATGTATCTAATCCTCCAAAGTGTGGTACTGTGTTCAGACGCACGTATCTAATCCTCCCATGTGTGGTATTGTGTGAAGAGGCGCGTATCTAATCCTACGGCATGTGGAACTGTGTGTAGAGGCACGTATATAATCCTACAGCATGTGGTACTGTATGCAGACGCGTGTATCTAATCCTATGGCGTGTACAACTGTGTGAAGATGTGTGTATCTAATCGTCTGACATGTGGAACTGTAAGCAGACGCACGTATCTAATCCTACGGCATGTGGTACTGTGTGCACACGTGCTTATCTAATCCTCTGGTGTGTGGAACTGTGTGCAGATGCGCGTATCTAATCCTCCCCTGTGTGGTATTGTGTGATGAGGCGTGTATCTAATCCTACGGCGAGTGGAACTGTGTGTAGACACGCGTATCAAATCCTACGGCATGTGGTACTGTGTGCAGATGCGCTTATCTAATTCTTCCCTGAGTGGTACTGTGTGCTGATGCGCGTATCTAATTCTCTGGCTTGTGGTACTGTGTGCAGAGGCATGTATCTAATCCTTCAAAGTGTGGTACTGTATGCAGACACACGTATCTAATCCTCCCCTGTGTGGTACTGTGTGAAGAGGTGCGTATCTAATCCTACGGCATGTGGAACTGTGTGTAGATGCGCGTATCTAATCCTACAGCATGTGGTACTGTGTGCAGATGTGTGTATCTAATCCTCTCTGTGTGGTACTGTGTGCTAACACGCGTATATAATTCTCTGGCTTGTGGTACTGTGTGCAGAGGCATGTATCTAATCCTCCAAAGTGTGGTACTGTATGCAAACACATGTATCTAATCCTCCCCTGTGTGGTACTGTGTGCAGATGCACATATCTAATCCTCTGGCATGTGGTACTGTGTGCAGATGTGCGTATCTAATCCTCCCCCGTGTGGTACTGTGTGCTGAGACATGTATGTAATTCTCTGGCTTGTGGTAATGTGTGCCGAGGCATGTATCTAATCCTCCAAAGTGTGGTACTGTGTGCAGACACACGTATCTAATCCTCCCCTGTGTGGTATTGTGTGAAGAGGTGCGTATCTAATCCTACGGCATGTGGAACTGTGTGTAGACGCCCGTATCTAATCCTACGGCGTGTGGAACTGTGTGTAGATGCACGTATCTAATCCTACGGCATGTGGTACTGTGTGCAGATGTGCATATCTTATACTCTGGTGTGTGGAACTATGTGCAGATGCGTGTATCCAATCCTTTGGCATGTGGTTCTGTGTGCAGACACATGTATCCAATCCCCCGGCGTGTGGTACTTTGTGCAGACGCGTGTATCTAATCCTTTGGCATGTGGAACTGTGTGCAGAAGCGCGTATTTAATCCTCTGGTTTGTGGGACTGTGTGCAGACCCGTGTATCTAATCCTCTGGCGTGTGATACTGTGTGCTGATCTGTGTATCTAATCCTCTGATGCATGTATCTCAGTTTGGATATCAGTGTTCGGTTGTGCATGTGGAGTGACCGTGTGTATTGCAGTTGGAATATGAGTGAAAGACTTGCAGGTTTGTATTGGCTAAGGGGGGGGGCATTGTGTTTGGAATGCTGTATCTCAGCAACGGTACGTCCGAGCGAGTTGGAGTCTCATCTTAAACCTTCCCGGATACCTGAAGTATCTCTGTACCAAATTTGGTGAAGATCGGTCCAGTCGTTTGGTTCGCATTAGAGTACAGACAGACACAGACGGACAGACAGACAAGAATTCATTTTTATAAGATAGGGAGATATATATATATACAGTCCTATGAAAAAGTTTGGGCACCCCTATTAATCTTAATCATTTTTAGTTCTAAATATTTTGGTGTTTGCAGCAGCCATTTCAGTTTGATATATCTAATAACTGATGGACACAGTAATATTTCAGGATTGAAATGAGGTTTATTGTACTAACAGAAAATGTGCAATATGCATTAAACCAAAATTTGACCAGTGCAAAAGTATGGGCACCTCAACAGAAAAGTGACATTAATATTTAGTAGATCCTCCTTTTGCAAAGATAACAGCCTCTAGTCGCTTCCTGTAGCTTTTAATCAGTTCCCGGATCCTGGATGAAGGGATTTTGGACCATTCTTCTTTACAAAACAATTCAAGTTCAGTTAAGTTAGATGGTCGCCGAGCATGGACAGCCCGCTTCAAATCATCCCACAGATGTTCAATGATATTCAGGTCTGGGGACTGGGATGGCCATTCCAGAACATTGTAATTGTTCCTCTGCATGAATGCCTGAGGATTTGGAGCGGTGTTTTGGATCATTGTCTTGCTGAAATATCCATCCCCGGCGTAACTTCAACTTCGTCACTGATTCCTGAACATTATTCTCAAGAATCTGCTGATACTGAGTGGAATCCATGCGACCCTCAACTTTAACAAGATTCCCGGTGCCGGCATTGGCCACACAGCCCCAAAGCATGATGGAACCTCCACCAAATCTTACAGTGGGTAGCAAGTGTTTTTCTTGGAATGCTGTTTCTTTTTGGACGCCATGCATAACGCCTTTTTTATAACCAAACAACTCAATCTTTGTTTCCAAAATGAAGTTGGCTTCTCCAAATGTGCTTTTTCATACCTCAGGCAACTCTATTTGTGGCGTACGTGCAGAAACGGCTTCTTTCTCATCACTCTCCCATACAGCTTCTCCTTGTGCAAAGTGCGCTGTATAGTTGACCGATGCACAGTGACACCATCTGCAGCAAGATGATGCTGCAGCTCTTTGGAGGTGGTCTGTGGATTGTCCTTGACTCTTCTCACCATTCTTCTTCTCTGCCTTTCTGATATTTTTCTTGGCCTGCCACTTATGGGCTTAACAAGAACTGTCCCTGTGCTCTTCCATTTCCTTACTATGTTCCTCACAGTGGAAACTGACAGGTTAAATCTCTGAGACAACGTTTTGTATCCTTCCCCTGAACAACTATGTTGAACAATCTTTGTTTTCAGATCATTTGAGAGTTGTTTTGAGTAGCCCATGATGCCACTCTTCAGAGGAGATTCAAATAGGAGAACAACTTGCAATTGGCCACCTTAAATACCTTTTCTCATGATTGGATACACCTGGCTATGAAGTGCAAAGCTCAGTGAGGTTACAAAACCAATTTTGTGCTTCAGTAAGTCAGTAAAAAGTAGTTAGGGGAATTCAAATCAATAAAATGATAAGGGTGCCCATACTTTTGCACCGGTCAAATTTTGGTTTAATGCATATTGCACATTTTCTGTTAGTACAATAAACCTCATTTCAATCCTGAAATATTACTGTGTCCATCAGTTATTAGATATATCAAACTGAAATGGCTGCTGCAAACACCAAAATATTTAGAACTAAAAATGATTAAGATTAATAGGGGTGCCCAAACTTTTTCATAGGACTGTATATGTGTGTGTGTGTGTGTATATATATACATACAGTATATGTGTGTATATATATATATATATATATATATATATATATGTGTGTGTGTGTGTGTGTGTGTGTGTGTGTATCTCAATGATGAAAAATTACACAGAGGACTCACTTGATTTCAATCCTGGTAAATAATCTGAATGCAATGAAAAGAGGGACGGCCCCATACATATATTCATCATTCTTGAAGCCTTATAGCCCATTTCCAGCCTGATTAATGTAATAGCGGGCATACACACCGGGATCGCCGTACACTCTCTGCGACAGTATTTTAGCTTGTCACCTTCTTGCACAGTCTGAAATGTAATCGCACAATGGTTTTACTGTACATGAATGTAACATGGCAGGATTGATCCATCAGGATGGATATTGAAATGGTATCGGAATTATGTTTGGATACAGGGATACAGTCGGATCTCATATACTTTGGTGTGACAATTTCGTTGTTTCATAATTTCAAAAGTTAAAAGTTGAGCGTCTGAATCTCTAACGAGCGTACGCTGAACAATGTCTGAATAAACAAATAGAGTATAAAACCCCAAATGTATATCTGCGCATCCGCCGTGACACTTGCTCTGGTTGTTTTCAATATCGCCTTCAAGATAATTGCGCAGCCCTAAAATCGGCGCGAGCTTTTCACAAGACATAAAAATGTATGACTGTGATTCGGGTATATAAACGCTCCTTTTTACGGTTTCATATTTCATCTAAATGGCGCACTCAAAACGTTTAAGTTTTCAATGACCTCATTAATAGCTTTGTCAATCTCGGCTACGGTTGAATAAAAATCACCTGTGATGCGGTATTCAGTCAGCGTAGCACCTTTTTTTTAACGAGGAAGAAGGTGCCTTCTTGCAATCCAACGGTTACCAGCTATACGGGTACTGGATTTCAGTCATAGCGACCTCATAAGGACTCGCGAAATGAAACGCTTTTGGGAGTTTTGTTGTATAAACACCTATTTTATTTTCAGGATAAATTTTGGAGGATACATTACAAGGCAGTGTTATAAAAAAGGATCCAGATTCCATGATTTATATAGAAGTCAGATGTTTTTCATTTATCCAAGAATTAAAAGACGTAGGGTAACCTAGCCACTTTACGAAAAAACGAGTTTCACTCCTCACACGTCTCTTTCTCAGTATCTTTTCTATTCTGTAGACACGTTCAGCATCCGCCGGGGCTTTCTGTAACTCTTCTTTGTAAAACGAGCCTTCTATTGGATCATTCACTAAATCAACCAGTTTATACACAGGTTTTTGAAATCTTGTCTTAATGTCAGAGACAACAAAAATCTCCTCCGTGTAAGTCTGTTCATAAACTTTAGGGAAGGAACCTTTATACTGGGTTATGTGCACATTGTCACCGATTTTTAACGTCTGCTTATTCGGTTTAAGCGTCGTGCATTTGCCATAAATATTCCTCCATATTCTTAAAAAATTGTTTATTGTTACGTCCGCAGTCCTGCATCGGATTGTATTGTGGTATGTATGATTATAGCTGTATAAAAAGTTATTCCGTTCATATATCGATACGTATTGAGGCTATCTAAAAATTTCCACATTTTTTATTTTAATGTTCTGCTACATCGTTCCACTAAAGCGACTTTCACGCTGGTTTGTAGTAAAAAAAAAAGGTGGATATTGCGCTCTATACAAAGCCATTTCATAGCGTTATACATAAATTCACGACCCCGGTTAATGAGGCACGCAGCGATCATTCTTGAAAATCAAAGGCCTTGACTACAGTAGTCCCCGTCTTATCTTTCAAGGTTACACACCACGCATATTTTGATAATACGTCAATCACGGTTAATATTTCGGTTTTAATATCCATATTTTTCGGACTATAAGATGCACTGGACTATAAGATGCACCTAGGTTTTAGAGGAGGAAAACAGGGAAAAAAAAATTTGAAGCAAAAACTGGTAAAATATTTAATATATGGGAGTTGTAGTTTTGCAACAGCTGCAAGGCCACATTGACAGGTGACCCTGCAGCTGTACGGGGATGCATAGAGTGTTTTTTTTTTGCGGGGCCAGATGTACTTTTTAGTTATACCATTTTGGGGAATGTCTATTTCTTAGATCACCTTGTATTGAAAAAAAAAAAAAAACAGGAGGTGATTTAGAACTTTTATTTATTTCATATTTTTATTATATATTTTTAAAGCTTTTTTTTTTTTTTTAATTTTTTTTTTTTTACTATTTTATTTCCCCCCCCGGGGGCTTGAACCTGCGGTCACTTGATTGCAAGTCCCATAGACAGCAATACAACTGTATTGCCGTCTATGGGACATTCTGTCTATTAGTATTACGGCTGGTCATAGAGATCAGCCGCAATACTAATATAGCAGTGACAGGCCCGGGAGCCTCATTAGGCTCCCGGCTGTCACCCGAACAGGTCGGCTCCTGCGATATCACCGCGCAGGAGCCGGCCTGCAACTTCAGAGGTACGGGGCCGGTGGGGACCGGCCCTGGGGGAGAAGGGGCCACCGATACTGACCCGGCATCCGCTGTACTAGAGAGGCGGATGCCGGGCGAGGGATAGACGCCGGCACAGGTGCCGGGGCCTGAGACATCGCTCCTCTGCCCTGCCTGAAGCCAGCGGGGGGAGGAGCGGAATAGCATCGCCGCTGCCGCTGCTGGCTTCAATAAGGGCAGAGGAATGTAGCGATGTCTCAGGCCCCGGCGTCTATCCCTTGCCGGCTTCCAACTCTCTATTACAGCGGATGCCGGGCGGCCACATTCAGACTATAAGACGCACCCTTCTTTTCCCCCAAAATTTTGGGGAAAAAAAGTGCGTCTTATAGTCCGAAAAATACGGTATATATTTTATACTGTCACTTTCTTTGGTGTAGTTTCACATATCACACAGGTCGGCTTGCCATTGTTAATCAATGGTTGCCACTATCACCTTATTTCTCACAAAATTTTCCTCTGTGGCTTATGAAGTGTGTAAATTGGCTGACTCATCAATCATGAAGCTACAGCCGGCCTCTTTATACCATGTTTTTTAACAGATCTGTATAATGTCTCAAAGCCACCAAAAGAGCCGGGAGCTTTAGGATTAAAATATGCCTTTTGCTAATATTTTTCAGGCTGCAGCGTCATCATGATTGTATCGATTATACGTGTTTCATCTCATACTCTGGTGCTATATCAGCGGAGCTATCATCGTGTATGTACTAACACAGCTTTTATATACAGATTAGAATATAGAGTTATAATCTATTGATACATTAATTGATTCCGTTGTAGTGTCCTAGAGGGCTGGTGTGATGAACATTTGACCATCGCACACCAATCCCTAGAGGTGGCCTGTTACACACTATATAATCTCCAGGTTAGAGGATAACACTTCACACACAATCAACTGGGCCTGAATTTAAGAAGATCATTGTTAAACTGCTGATCATTCATAAATGTAAGTAGTTTTCATCATGCATTATATCTATTTACACTTCTCTAGCCATTTTGTAATTGTAAATTAGACAATTTATTGAAATGGATTTATTTTTACCTACATTTTTATGTATTTACACACGTTCATGTCACCTCCACCTCCAAAACATCTCCAGAATACACCCTTTCCTTACCAGAGATACACTAAAGACACTTATTGTCTCTCTGATTCATTCTCACCTTGACTACTGTAACTCCATACTAATCCGTCTTCCCCTCACTAAACTCTCCCCTCTACAATCTATTCTGAATGCAGCGGCTCATCTATCAGGCTAGACGCTACAGCGAGGCCTCCGGTCTGTGCCGGTCACTACAGCGAGGCCTCCGGTCTGTGCCGGTCACTACAGCGAGGCCTCCGGTCTGTGCCGGTCACTACAGCGAGGCCTCCGGTCTGTGCCGGTCACTACATTGGCTGCCTATTCATTATAGAATAAAATATAAAGTTCTCCCCCTCCTCCACAAGGCTCTCCATAATGCCGCACCTCCATACATCTCCTCCCTCATCTCTGTCTACCGCCCAACCCGTGCTCTCCATTCACTCAATGACCTAACACTTACATCCTCTATTATCAGAACCTCCCCCGCTCGTATACAAGACTTCTCCCGGGCTGCACCACTTCTCTGGAATGCTCTACCCCGGACAATCAGATTCTCCCAATTTCTACCAGTTCCAGTTTCAAATGCAAACTAAAGACACATCTTATCAGACAGGCCTATCACATGTGCTAATGTAAACCCTTCTGTACTATAATTAGAATCCCCAAAATTTAACCCTCCTCTGTCCCTGCTCTCACACTTCCCCACATGATATGAGGCCATCTCATGCTAACTTTATAGGTCCAAGCTCCATCCACATGTTACAGGACACGACTGGTGACAGCTCATAAAGTTTGATGTTTGTGTAATGACAGTCACCTCTATTACAGAAGTGTCTGACCCCTGTATAAGCAATGCCGCCCCTGCTACCTCCTGTGTCACCCCCTCTACCTCATAGATTGTAAGCTCTTGTGAGCAGGGCCCTCAGTCCCATTGTGTGAAATGACGTTCTTTGTTTTGTCTGTATCTGAACCCTACAAATTGTACAGCGCTGCGGAATATGTTGGCGCTATAGAAATAAAATGTATTATTATATATTATAGTGTGTTTATATTTGTTTTTTCACTGGTTTGCGTACACAAAATTAGTTAGCAAAATTTTAAAACTGTATTTTATCATCTCGTTATTTAGATTTTGAGAGTCACCCGCTAATCTTTGAAAGTTAACTCGTGACGTGAGCGCTGTAGTAAGCCTATTTTAACCCCTTCCCGCCGATGGCATTTTTTGATTTTCATTTTTCGTTTTTGACTCCCTTCTTTTTGAACCCCATAACTTTTTATTTCTCCGCTCCCAGAGCCATATGAGGACTTAATTTTTGCGGGACAAATTTTTCTTCATGATGCCACCATGAATCATTCTGTATAATGTTCTGGGAAGCTGGAAAAAAAATTCTGAATGGGGTGAATTTGAAGAAAAAGTGCATTTCTGCGATTTTTCTTACGGGCTTTGGTTTTACGGCGTTCACTGTGCAGCCACAATGACCTGTCCCCTGTATTCTGTGTTTCATTACGATTCCGGGGATACCAAATTTATATGGTTTTATTTACATTTTAACCCCTTAAAAAATCCAAAACTGTATTAATTTTTTTTTTTCTAAAAGTCGCCATAGTCTGACAGCCGTAACTTTTTTATACACCTGTATACGGGGATTTATAGGGCGTCTTTTTTTGCGGGGCCGAGTGTACTTTTTAGTTCTACCATTTTTGGGAAATGCTATTGCTTTGATCACTTTTTATTCAAATATTTATCAGAATCAAAACAGTGAAGAAACGGTGGTTTGGCACTTTTGACTATTTTTCCTGCTACGGCGTAGCCGAAAAGGAAAAATATTCTTATAGATTTGTAGAGCGGGCGATTTCGGACACAGGGATACCTAACATGTATGTGTTTCACAGTATTTATCTACTTTTATATGTGTTCTAGGGAAAGGGGGGTGATTTGAATTTTTAATACTTTTTAAAAAAATTATATTTTTGTAACTGTTTTTTTTTTAATGCATTTATTAGACCCCCTAGGGGTCTTGAACCCCAGGGGGTCTGATCACTAATGCAATGCATTACAATGCTAATGCATAGATCAGCCTGTAAAAGAAAGTGAATGCAGACCGGCCCGGAGCCCGGCTGTCATGGAAATGTGACGTTGGCTCTGGAGCTTGCTCTGGGCGCCAGTGATCACAGGCAAAATGGTGGCGCCCATGCACCGCTCAGAAAATGGTGCCTCCGGTGCCTTTGACCATGGCGCCAGAGGAGTTAATGCCTCCGATCGGTCCGGGGACTGATTGGAGACATTAGCGTCGGTTGTCTACTGCGTAAAGCAGTAGACACCCGGCGGCTATGCACTGTGCAGCCACAATGACCTGTCCCCTGTATTCTGTGTTTCATTATGATTCCGGGGATACCAGCAGTTTCCCACTGCTGTTAAGCACTTATAGGATTGGAATACTTGGTATATGTTGTTTTGGCTTATTTAAGGGGTGCAGTTTTGAAAATGGGGTGATTTATGGGAGGTTTCTAATACAAGGGTCTTTCAAAACCCCTTCATCACTGGATTAGAAACTTAAAAAAATGGATTTTAGAAATTTCTTGAAAATTTTGAATATTGTTGTTTCACTTGTAAACCTTATAATGTCTGTAAAAAATAAAGGGTGACTAAAGTTTGATGCCGACATAAAGCAGAGATCTGGGACATGAGATTTAGGATATAATTTTGGCGGTCTGACTATCTGTATGCAATGCACATCATTTCAAACTTTATAAAATGCATATTTTTCAAAAATTTCCATCAAATTTCCTATTTTTTCATAATTAAACACAAAACATATCAACCAAAATTTACTACTAACATGAAGAACAATGTGTTACGAAAAAACAATCTCAAAATCACTTTGGTAAGTTAAAGCGTTCCAAAGTTATTGCCACATAAAGTGACACGTGTCAGTTTTGAAAAATTGAGTGAAGGGGTTAAAGGATTTATCCATGTTTCTAATATTTATGGCCTGTCCTTATGATAGGCCATCAATATTACATCAGTGGGAGTCTGACAGCCAGGACCTCTGCAGATGAGTTGTTCCATTACAGTGCGGCTACAGGTAATGGTGACAACCCTAGGAGGCACACTGCTGTCTTGCCATACAGGATGTAGCAGTGGGTTTAGATAGGGCAGCGATACACATCATATGGCGGGTGAGCAGCATGGCTCCTGATTGTCAGGATACGGAGTCGCCGCGGTCTCCTTGCTGCGCGGCGTCTCCCTGGGAGACGTGTTAGGAATTCTATTGGGTGTGCTTAGGTCATTAAAGGTTAATCTTTTCCTTGCCTTCAGTCTCCATGTCATTAGCCATCAGGTGTGTTCTCTGCTGCTATTTAAACCCCACCCAGGCATGGATCCTTGCCAGCCATTCACTTTGTGGTTCCTGGTCCCCCTGCTCAGTCTGATTCCCTGTCTGTTTGTATTCCATATGTTTCTTGGTTTTTAGACCCGGCTTGTATTTTTGACTATCCCTTGTCTTTTGATTTGGTACCTTTATTATATCTCCTGGCTCGACCTCTTGCTCGTCTGACCTCGCCTTCTCTTCTGTGTCTTGCTGGGACTTGTGGTCCTCCCTGGTTCCATGCTGTTTAGTGTTTTGTTTTGCATTGCATTTACACTGTGCTTTCTGTTTAGGTGTGACCCCGTGACTCCAGTCCCTAGGACTTTCAGGGCCTCCTCTCCCCTTATCCAAGCTGCCGGATAGAAGGTTAGGAGCCGTGGTAGGCGCACTTCAATTAGGAAGTGCATTGGTCTGCCTCATCTCAGATATTACAGCATAGTTATAGCTGCAGGGCCTGCGACCCCTTTTGTCATTAGTTGCACAGTGTTGCTTTCCCAGCTGTGTCACTTTGCACTGCCTGACCCTGACTCCAATCCTTACACTGATATGTTATTACCTTTAGCTGCCCTGTCTCGGTACAGCTCATCTACAGGGGTCCTGGCAGTGGGCCCCTAAAAACAATTCCACTGGCGGGCCCTAGACACCACAGTCCGATCCTGGACACCGTAATGCAAAAATGAACAGAATTTTCACAGTTTTCTGCCATAAACTAAGCCAACTAAGAGGCAGTCACAGTATTGTTGTATGTTGGTTACTTCATGTTTCACAACGAATGTTGGGTGCATTCTAGGGGTTCAGTACTGGGGTATATTTTCTTGTAAGCTCTACATTTGGGGGCTCCCTAATATTTGCTCGCACAGCTTATACATTTCCTTCTTTCTGCAGTCAGTTTTTTTTAAATTTTTCCTAGATGTAGATTGTGAGCCCCACATAGAACTCACAATGTACATTTTTTCCCCTTTCAGTATGTCTTTTTTGGAATATGGGATGGAAATCCATGCAAACACGGGGAGAACATACAAACTCCTTGCAGATGTTTTTTTGCCCTTGGCAGGATTTGAACACCAGGACCCCAGTGCTGCAAGGCTGCAGTGCTAACCACTGAGCCACCGTGTGGCCCCCTCTGCAGTCAGTTTTGTCCTAAAGATTTGGAAAGATTTAGTATTTAAACTACCTTTTTCTACCATTAGATTAGAACTCACATAATACACTATCAGCTGTGTGTCTGTGTGTGTGAGACTTCTCCAGGCCTGATATCTAAGTACAGACAACATAACGCAAGGGTCTTGGGCCCCTAACAGACATTGGCGCCCAACTTGGGGCGTCGATAATCATTTGATGTGCAGCCGATAGTGTACTGATCCACTCACCAACCGATTTGGAGACGGACCCAGAGGACCTCAGATGAATAAAACAGTGCTGTAAAAGGTAAGCCCTTGCCTTGCCAAATAATTGATCTGAGTTCCTACATGTCCCGAATCCTGTGTGTTGATAAGTGAGGTTATTGCTGCATATTTCTATTATAACAATCGATGCCATATTTTTTATGTAGTACGGAAGAACCTAAAGAGTATGTTGTCTGTAGTGGGGTGGGAAATATTATACCTCATTCTTTGTCTATTGTCCATGCTGTCATTTGGTTGTTACATCTATTATAAGAGTGTATAAAGTATTCTCCATCCTTAATCCCTAGTGTAGAAGTACTGAGTGATTGAAAAGTCCTTGTTTCACTAAGGACTGAGTAGAATCCGTGCAAGTACGTGCAAAGATTCAGGGGTGTTCGGAACACAGACAGAAAGTGAGTCTGTGGAAACCGAGCACTAAGCCAGAGACTTGCACATAAAAGTGCAAAGATTCATGGGTGTCTCGGTAAATGAACGCTAAGCCAGAGACTTGCTCATAAAATTGCAAAGATTCAGGGGTGTCTTGGTAAAGGGATACAAAGCCAGAGACTTGCACATCAGAGATTAGTTCAATGAAAACAGAGTGACTGTTTGGGAGTTCTTACTAAGAAGTCAAAGAGACCCTCTATTGTCTTAATTGCCCTAGAGGAGTGGGAAGCTCACGGCTGACTGGCCATCAGCTAGTATGGGGAAGGGACCCTCTAAGATATGGTACACCCCATATGAAGTAATAGGGATGGGAGAGAGAGAAGAAGAAGCCGCTCAAGTAAGGAAAAAAAAGAAGGAAAAATAATAAATAAATAAAAATCTTGGAGTGGGGGTTCCTAAGAACAGGACTGTTTGATAGTAAATTCTGGAACCAATGGAGATTAGATCGTGCAGGGCAGATAAACCAGGAAAACTGGTTTTTAGCCAAAGAAACTAGAAGCCAATGCTTCTGGTCATGCTTCTTAACATGAGCAAAAGAGGTGTTAAGTGTTTGTAGTGTAAAGAGAAGTCTGTGTGACGTCTGTATGACCCAAGAATTGTGGAAAACAGAAGCTGCCTGCCTGTCTCTGATTGAGGTCAGGACAACTCACAATGAATGTCAGGCCCCTCCCCCCCGTGTCCCTCTTATCCACAGCATAGGTATACAGTATACATGCTTTGGTAGAATTTAGCAAGAAGGGGGAAGGGGGGAGGAGGGAACAAAACTAAGATGTCAGCTACAAGCGATAGATTGTAACACCACTGGTATAATGTATGGGAAATTATGAATATATGGTTTAATAATTTGTAACTGTATAGTGTAAGCTGTTTTTAGCAATGCTAGTATTTGACTTTTAAGCCTTGTGTAAGAGTATTGTGATGTGTTACAGTGGTAAAAACTTTGATTGGAATCTCATAAAGAAAAAATGTTAAAAGTCTGGCAGTCGGCCCTTAAGGCAACCTCAAATATACTTTAAGAGGTCCTGAACATCTGTGGTAATTAGAAGATTGGGGTTTGCCATGGAAAATATTAATATGTAATGTTGGTATCAGTAGTGTCTGTTTGCTTAAATCATATTTAATGTCTTTAGAATTGGATTAATGACATAAATGAGATAATCATTATTATGTTTATTTTACAGTAATATACAAATTGAAGATGAAGGCATCTACTTACATGTTTTGGTTTGTTTTCTCCTCAATATTTAGCTGTGTGGGGATTATAACTAACTCTGTGATTATTTGTAGGAAAAGAAGAATAAGATTTGGCCATCCTGAGACAATAAGTGATATCACTGTACAAAATATATGAACATTTGACAAGTTCTTTATGATTTAATGGACTTTTGATTTGTCTGGAGTTCCAGTGTGACATTGCATGTTTGTATGGATGGTTCAGAGAAGTGAATGGACCCGTATGTGTGTCAGTTATATGTACATATGTTACATGTGTCTGCTATGTCTACATGTTCTGTTTGTCCATGTCTGTATTCAGTCTGTATTCAGTATTCAGTCATGTTCAGTCTCCACAGCGAGCAGATGAAGATATTGACTGCTGATAACCCCACAGAGGGTGGTGACAAGTAGCTATGAAAGGGAGGCATAAAAGTTTTTTTTTTTCCTTTCCATTGTTGAATACATATATGTGTGTTTTGGTGAATATGAGATGTACTTGATATACCATGTACATGTACTATGTACTCAGTGTTTATTGGTGCTTGTGTGTATCAAGTATATCACATGGGCTTTATACTTGTAATATAAATATTGGTTATGGTTTATACTATAAATCCATGAATGTTAACAATCGTGTTTTATTTTGTGAAAAAGTTTTATCTGATACTTGTACATGGGCATTGTTATTAGTCATTGTTATTCAGATGATCCTTCTGATATGGGATTAGGCACCATAGGGGTAGGCAATACATGTGAACTATCTTACCACAAGGGGCACAGAACTCCCCTAATATGTACACACAGGTAAAGATAAATTGCAGTTCTGCAAAACTAAAGTGGTGTTTCTGCGACATTGTTTGCTATTAAGTGCTAGACATCTGACTAAGTAAATTAGAAGTCACTTGCATATCTGCTCTGTAATGTGTTTTTGTGTATAAATTTTTGTTATGGTGATCGGGAGATAGATTTGATCCCTTATTTAAGGCTTCCGCCTTCTCTGCTGATATATATTTTGAGCATTTAATGAATTGTTTGTAATTCTGGAGTGTTTAGAAGTTGTAGAGAACTGAATTGTATAAATAAGCTGCTGGGATATGTAGTACTACAGGTATGACAAGTTTGGGGAGAGCCAGCCAGCTGCTTCCATGATAAGACACTCTTTACAAGGGGTAATAAATCTTGCAGTGGAAACAAAGATAACAATGGCTGGACAGCTCAGACTACAGAGTGTATTATTTATGTCTCAAAAGCCCTATTGTGTAACTGCTGATAGTGTCCTAAGGGCAAGTGAAGTATTGTACTGCACTGAATATCTTAAGTGAAGCACTGGAATCTATTTAGAAGCGGTTGCATTGTGAGTAATCATTTTTGGAGATAGTTTGTGTCATTTGTGACTACGTTTTATACAATATCATGTGAATTTATTGTTTTAACTATGGTATATACTAAAAGAGTAAAGAGGTAACAGTGGACGTGACACTCTCCTATCCACTGCCGGAAACAGCCAGAGTATGAAAAGATTAGACAAATCTTTTATGGGGAAATTAAGTGAATATTATTGCGATATGTTGATAATTTTTTCTTCCTTGTGCCACAGATAGACAAACATGTGATGCTGCTACCATGAACCTGCTGTGTTTCCTCTATCAGAACGGTTTTAAGGCAATCCTCACACAGGTAGACAGATATCATATTTCCTTGGCAAGATAGAGCAAGATTTTAAACTCCCTCTCAGAAGAGTCGGCTCCAGTCATGTTACTGATGCCCCATTGGAGAATCCTGACTATGAGATGTTTGTGGACGGTTCCAGGTACCTAACAGAAAAAGGCAAATTTGTTACAGGGTATGCTGTAGTCACTATACATGACACCATAATACAAGAAGCCCTTCCACCACACATGTCAGCACAAGAGGCTGAATTGAAAGCCCTTATAGAAGCCTGCAAAGTAGCTAAGGATAGCACAGCAAACATTTACACTGACTCCAGGTATGCGTGTGGGATTGCACATGGTTATGGTCCAATATGGAGGACCAGGAACTTCCTGATGGCACAGGGCAAGCCAATTAAGAATGGAAACTTAGTAAGTCGGTTGATGGAGACCATATTGCTCCCTAAGCAGTTGGCAATTGTGAAAGTCAGAGCTGACACAAAGGGAATAGACCTTGAGAGTATTGGAAATGAAAAGGCTGATCGAGCAGCCAAAGCAGCGGCACTGCTGCCATGGAAGGGTCTCAACCAGGTGAGAAAAATGGTTATTGACCTAGCAGACCCCAAGGGGCTGTACTCTAAGGTGACTGGTGAGGAAATTGAGAAATAGACAAAGGTTGGTGCCAGAGAATGTGAAGGAATGTGGAAAATGGGGGATAGACTGTGTCTGCCTGCAGCAGCATACCCCCAAATGGCTGGTTTGGCCCATAGTAAGGTGCATGCCTCTTGAAATGCCATGGAGTCACTAGTGGGTAAATTGTGGTTTGCCACCGGCTTTGGAAGGGCTGCAGGTAATCACGTAAAAACATGTCACATATGTGCTCTACACAATCCAGGACAGGTAGTTAAAACATCTACCAAATGCACACCAAAACCCCTGTATCCATTTCAGATAATACAAGTAGATTACATACAATTGCCTCAATCTGGAATGTACAAATATGTGTTGGTCTGTGTAGTAGAGGCCTATCCGGTCAGCTGAGCAACTGCCAAGAAATTGATGTCTGAAACTTGTGTGTAGATTTGGGATACCTGAGGTGATAGAGTCTGATAGAGGTACACAATTCACAGGTGGAATAATGTCTGCATTGGGAATTGAGCAGAGTACAGGCAAAGTGGAAAGGTTGAATGGCACACTCAAGTTAAAAATCCAGAAAGCCATGGCAGAGACAGGAAGGCCCTGGCCAGAGTGCCTGTCTCTAGCATTATACTCAGTGAGGACGACTCCTAATACTAAGACAGGTCTGTCATTATTCGATGTGCTTTTTGGAAGTGTGCCTAGACTAGGGTTGTATTTTCCCCAGACTTTCCAACTAAATTATGATAAGTACTGCCAGCTGTGTCCAGAACTTGTGTCAAAGACTGAAAGTAACACATGAACAGGTGTTTTCTTCTATTCCAGACCCTTTTTGATTTTTCAGGAACACATAACTTGCAGCCTGGTGATTAGGTGGTTGTGAAAAGACATACCAGGAAGCCTCTTGAACCCAGATATGATGGTCCCTCCCAAGTACTGCTGACAACTGCCACTTCAGTCAAATTGGAGGAAAAATCTTTCTGGATACATGCTTCCCATTGTAAATCCCATGGTCACTTACACCACAACTTCCCGTATCTACAGTTTTTTAGAATGATAACAGACTATGTCTAACCACTGGCATGCAGCTATCTATAGATCAGCAGAATGAGTCTAACTGCTAACGTGCAGTCTGAGACTTGTGGTTTTGCTGTCCAACTGACTTTGTCTCTTAATAAAAGAGCAAGTTTATTTTAACCCTTACAATTCCCCCATTTTTAGACATTATTCTCCTATCAGATGAGTACATTCACCTACAATGTAGATGCCACGCCCATTGGATTCCCCACCTGATATTCCTATAATGTCTACCATTTATGTCTAGCTTTATCAGAACATCGATTAAAACACATCAAAATTAACTTGAGAAAGCATGAAGCAAGTAATGTCTATCTCTTCATTCCTGCCGTGGTTCAGGAACCTTTTTACAATGGGAAGCGTGTATCCAGGTAGATTTTCCCTCCAATTTGACTGAAGTGACAGTTATCAGCAGCACTTGGAGGGACCGTCATATCTGGGTTCAAGAGACTTCCTGGTATGTCTTTTCACGACCACCCAATCACTGGGCTGCAAGCTATGTGCTCCTGGAAAATCAAAAGAGTCTGGAATAGAAGAAAACACCTGTTTATATGTTACTTTCAATCTTTGACACAGGCTCTGGACATAGCTGGCAGTGCTATCATAATTGAGTTGTAAATTCTGGGGAAAATACAACGCTAGTCTAGGCACACTTCCAAAAAGCACCTCAAATGGTGACAGACCCGTCTTTCTATTAGGACTGGTCCTCACCGAATATAATGCTAGAGACAGGCACTCTGGCCAGGGCCTTCCTGTCTCTGCCATGGCTTTCTGGATTTTTAACTTGAGTGTGCCATTCAACCTTTCCACTTAGCCTGAACTTTGGGATCGTAGGGTGTGTGGAAAGCTTGCTCAATCCCTAATACAGACATTATTTCCTTCATTATTTCACCTGTGAATTGTGTACCTCTATCAGATTCTATCACCTCAGGTATCCCCAATCTACACACAAGCTCAGACATCAATTTCTTGGCAGTTATCTGTGCGGTTGTCCAGCTCACAGGATAGGCCTCGGCCCAACCACACAAACCAATACGTACTCGTACATTCCAGACTTAGGCAACTGTATGTAATCTACTTGTATTCTCTGAAATGGATACAGGGGTATTGGTGTGCATGCGGTGTTTTAACTACCTGTCCTGGATTGTGTAGAGCACATATGTGACATGCATTTACGTGATTACCTGCAACCCTTCCAAAACCTAGGGCAAACCATAGTTTACCCACTAGTGACTCCATGGCTTTTTGAGAGGCGTGCACCTTACTGTGGGCCAAACCAACCATTTGGGGATATGCTGCTGCGAGCAGACACAGTCTTTCCCCCATTTTCCACATTCCTTCACATTCTCTGGCACCAGTCACCTTAGAGTACAGACCCTTGGGGTCTGCTAGGTCAATGTCTCACCTGGTTGAGACCCTTCCATGGTAGTAGCACCGCTGCTCAATCAGCCTTTTCATTTCCAATACTCTCAGGGTCTCTTCCCCTTGTGTGAGCTCTGACTTTCACAATTGCCAACTGCTTAGGGAGCAATATGGCCTCCATCAACTGACTTACTAAGTTTCCATTCTTAATTGGCTTACCCTGTGCCGTCAGGAAGTTCCTGGACCTCCATATTGGACCATAACCATGTGCAATGCCATACGCATACCTGGAGTCAGTGTAAATGTTTGCTGTGCTATCCTTAGCTACTTTGCAGACTTCTATTATTCAGCCTCTTGTGCTGACATGTGTGGTGGAAGGGCTTCTTGTACTATGGTGTCATGTATAGTGACTACAGCATACCCTGTAACAAATTTGTCTTTTTCTGTTAGGTACCTGGAACCATCCACAAACATCTCATAGTCAGGATTCTCCAATGGGGCATCAGTAACATGACTGAAGCCGCCTCTTCTGAGAGGGAGTTTAAAAATATATCATCATCTACTCCCCCCTTTGAATCATGAACTCCTACTGGTAAAAGAGTTGCAGGATTCAAAAGTCAAACAACGCTGAAATGGGATGTTGAAGGAGGATTGTAGAGCAAATTCCATCTTGCTCTGTCTTGCCAAAGACAAATGACGTCTGTCTACCTGTGTGAGGATTGCATGGATGTCATGTGGTGTGTATACCACCAGGGGGTGATCTAGGACAATGTTGGAGCTTTTTTTTTTCACGCAGGGCCTGTACTAAGAGTACAACCCTTACATGAGGGCATTCCCCATGCGACAGCATCCAAATGTACACTATAATATGCCACAGGACGCTTCATATCTCAATGTTATTGTGTGAGAATTGCAGTAGCATGTCCCATCATCTCAGTGACATAGATTTGAAAGGGCTTCTGATAGGCAGACTGAGACAGTCATACAAAGGCTGCATGGTCAGAGATGCAGATCTGATCCACGGCCTACAGTATGACACCAAACCCAAAAAGGTACATAACTGAGCATGGGAGGTTGGCACCTGCATTCCTCTTACCACTTTGGTCTGTTCATCTGAAAGATGTTTGGTACCTTGGCTCAGACAATGACCTAAAAACACCACCTTTTGCTTACAAAATTGCAGCTTGTCTTTACTGGACTTACAACCGTTATGGTAGAGGAAACACAGCAGGTTTATGGTAGCGGCTTCACATGTCTGTTTATCTGGGGCACAAAGAAGAAACATTATCAACATATTGCAACAATACAACAGCATCAGAGGCAGGGTCCCAGGCATTCATGATCAGTGTGAGACACCTTGTGAACTGATTTGGACTATTTTGCGCTCCTTGTGGCAGGACTGTCCACGTGTATTGTTTACCTCTGAAGGTGAAAGCAAACAGCTACTGGCAACACTACCGGGGTCTCTAGCAAAGTTACTTTGTTCAATTCTCTTGGGTCATGGACCATGCGGTAAGTATCTGGTTTGCCCTTTTAGCCCTTCTTTTTGACAGGGAACAGTGGTGTCTTGGCCACTGACATACATTCTTTTAACAATTCTACAATAGTTGTGGCTATAGCATTTTCTTGGGCGCGTGTCAATGGGTACCGTTTGATTCTAGGTGGCTTTGCTCCTGGTTTCAAGTTTACCATAACAGGAGAAACATCTAATTTGACTACATATCCCAGCAGACTTATTTATATAATCCCAAGTAAATTCAGTTCTCTACAACTTCTAAACACTCCAGAATTACAAACAATTCATTGAGGTAAATAAAAGCTCAAAATATATCAGCAGAGAAGGCAGAAGCCTTAAATAAGGGATCAAATCTATCCCCTGATCACCATAACAAAAATTTGTACACAAAAAAACATTGCAGGGCAGATATGTGAGTGACTTCTGATTTACTTAGACAGCTATCTAGCACCTTGTAACAAACAATGCCCCAGAAACACCACTTTAGTTTTTCAGAACTGCAATTTCTCTTTACCTGCGTGTACATGTTTAGGGGAGTTCTGTGCCCTTTGTGTTAAGATAGTTCACATGTATTACCTACCCCTATGGTGCCTAATCCCATATCAGAAGGATCATCCGAATAACAATGACCAATAACAATGTACATGTACAAGGTAAAACTTTTTCACACAATAAATACCGATTGTTAACATTCATAGATTTATAGTATAAACCCATAACCGATATTTATATTACTTAAATAAGTCTAAAGCCCATGTGATATATTTGATACACACAAGCACCAATAAACACTGAGTACATAGTACATGTACATGGTATATCAAGTACATCTCATATTCACCAAAACACACATATATGTATTCAACATTGGAAAGAACTTTATGCTTCCCTTTTCATATCTACTTGTCACCACCCTTTGGGGTTATCAGCTCAATATCTTTATCTGCTCGCTGTGGAGACTGAAAATGTAACAATACAGACATGAACAAACAGAACATGTACACATGGCAGACACATGTAACTTGTACATATAACTCACACACATATGGGCCCATTCACTTCTCTGAACTTTCCATACAAACATGCAACATCACACTGGAGCTCCAGTCAAAACAAATGTCCATTAGATCAAAAAGAACTTGTCTGCACTAAAATCAAAATTTCTTATATATATTTTATACTGTGATATCACTTATTATCTCAGGATGGCCACATCTCATTCTTCTTTTCCTACAAATAATCACAGAGTTAGTTATAATCCCCGCACAGCTAAATATTGAGGAGAAAACAAAACAGAACATATAAGTAGATACCTTCATATTCTCACCAATTTGTATATTACCAGTAAAATAAACATAATAATGATGATCTCAAATTTATGTCATTAGTTCAATCTCACAGACATTACCATGAAGAGAAATCTCAAACTGGGACAACCTTTCCTGAATAAAGGACACTATAGACATTCTAGAAATTCCTTAATTCTTATTGTCTTGACCCCTGATCAGGGATAGGCAGGGACTATCTTTTGTTATTATCACTTCGCTTAGGACACCAGCAATCTCTGGCCAAGTGTCCTTGTTTTCCACAATTAAAACACTTTCGAGTTTCCCTCTATCCCTGTATTTGTCCTGCATAATCTAATCTCTATTGGTCCCAAAATTTACTATCAAACAGTCCTGTCTTGGGAACCCCTGCTCTCTTTAAGAATTTTTTTTTTTTTTTAACTTGGGCGGCAACTTCTTCTCTCTCTCCCATCCCTATTAGTTCATATGGGGTGTACCATATCTCAGAGGATCCCTTCTCCATACTGGCAGATGGCCAGTCAGCCGTGAGCTTCCCACTCCTCTAGGGCAATTAAGACAATAGAGGGTCACTTTGACTTCTCTTAGTGGGAACTCCCAAACAGTCACTCTGTTATCCTTGAACTAATCTCTGATGTGCAAGTCTCTGGCTTAGTGTCCCTTTACCGAGACACCCCTGAATCTTTGCACTTTTACTTGCGCAGATTCTACTCAGTCCTTAGTGAAACAAGGACTTTTCAATCACTCAGTACTTCTACTCTAGGGATTAAAGATGGAGAATAACTTTCCCTTCTGTGCCGCCTTATACACTTTATAACATATAAATGGTGAACAGAATCAAACTTAAATAAACCGAAGAAAATGTACAAGGTCTCCTTATACAACTACAGCAAACATACCCTCTCGGTTCTTCCGCACTATATAATTGGCATCGATTTGATTATTAATACATGCAAGAACTCACCTCACTTATCAACACACAGGATCCGGGACACGTAGGAACTCAGATTAATTATTTGGTAAGATAAAAGCTTACCTTTTACAGCGCTGTTTTATTCATCTGAGGTCCTCCGGGCCCGCCTCCAAATCGGTTGGTAAGTGGATCAGTACACTATCGGCTGCATATCAAACGATCATCGATACCCCACGTTTGGGCTGCCAGGTTCTGTTGGGGGGGCTTAAGACCCCCCTGGGTTATGTTTGTCGTAGTTCTCATTGCAAAAAGAGGAAGTTACGAGCGCTCGGGTGACACACACAACAGACACAGTTGTCAGTTATTCAAGTGCCACACTTTATTGTTCAGCAGCACAGGTTTATAAAGGAAGCACAAATGCATACAGGTCACATGACCCGACATCTAAATATGGTCTCATGGATCCGGTAGCACGTAGCATATATTGTCACATACATATATATATATATCTTCAACTGAACATCTGCCAACTTATGTGACAGTTAGCAGAACATCCTAGATAAGCACAAAATGTTACATATACCACGGCACTGAGCATCAATGGTCACTTACACCACAACTTCCCGTATCTACAGTTTTTTAGAATGATAACAGACTATGTCTAACCACTGGCATGCAGCTATCTATAGATCAGCAGAATGAGTCTAACTGCTAACGTGCAGTCTGAGACTTGTGGTTTTGCTGTCCAACTGACTTTGTCTCTTAATAAAAGAGCAAGTTTATTTTAACCCTTACAATATATATATATATATATATATATATATATATATAACGTTAACTCCAAGGCTGGCACCAGCCTATTGATCATTAATTATCTCTCTTGCCATGATATATGCATATAGACTTTGTTTCATGGGAAAGTCTATCCAAGTTTGAGATAGGAGATCACATTAGGCCTCAGTCAATAGCCATGTGCCAGGTTTATGCTATAACTCTACAACCAATCATGTTATGCCAACTATGTTATGTCCAACCTGCTTTTGTCTGTATTGTATTTAAACTACCTTTTTCTACCATTAAATTAGAACTCACTTAATACACTATCAGCTGTGTGTGTGTGTGACTTCTCCAGGCCTGATGATGGGGATGACTTCTTCAGGCCTGATATCTAAGTACAGACAACATAACTCAGGGGTCTTTTGCCCCTAACACCCTATAAACCACACAACTACTATTGTAAGACTATCAGAGTCCATAACCATCTGGCTGTGTTCCTGCACTCACATACTGGAGCCTTGTTCTGGGAACATAAAACTTTGCTGGAGTTATGTTACATCTTCGTGTCTGGTCACTGTCCAGGTCTGTAAGAGGACACAATAAGGAGTGATCTTGTGAGTGTGACGTCACTCCTGTACTGTACAGCCTTTATACTATGATATACATGTTGTCAATTTTGTCCCTATGTTTCTTGATTTTCTTTTTCTTTTATTTTTTATTTAGAATTCACAAAGCATGGAAAACACTGAAGTTGGTTTGTGAGATTGTGAATTTTGGTTAATAAGAAAATTAACACAACTCAGTGTGAAGGAAACGTCCCGATATGATAACAATGAGAAAAAAACTGAAACAATTATAATTCCTAGAATGTCACAATGACAAGATACAGCAAATAATACTTAGCCATTATGGCCTTATAACAGGGATGAGGGCAAATGGATACAATGGTCATACAGATGTGTCCTGCCTTACCTTTACTATTGGCCAAACCTGTAATCTTGATAGAAAACAAGGAGCTCATCCCGAAATATATCAAAATACATCAATTTTGCTAAATACAAAAAATACCTATACTTATAAACATGAGACCACAGCGGTTTCTTGTCACCACCCCCAGAATAGATATACATGCCAATATGAGGGCGGCTCTGAGATTAGTTATTATACATACACTGTAAGGGAATTGCTAAGACAGCAATTCCCAGAACTGTTAAACCCTGGGAGGGGCACAAGAGACAGTGAGCCCTAAGCTGAAGCCCCCCGCTTTCCCTTCCTATTGCCAGGCCCTATCCTAGGTAATAGGCGACAACCACAAGGACAATCCCTCCCTGAATATGTGAAACACAAAACGCAGACAAGACGAACAACAACAAAGGGAGGTCAGCTAGCCAGGGTTCGGTAACAAGAGAGCGATGCAGTGCCAAATCGGAGTGAAGAGAATAGTCAATGAGAAAAGCCAAAGGTCAGGTATAATAGTATAAGCAAAACAGGGACAGTAAGAGCAGGTATGCGCACGGCAATAACAAGCACTGGTGTGAATGGGAACCAAGGCTAAATAGGGAGGAAGAACCCGCCCATGGAGTTCACAGGAAGGCAGGCTGTCAATCAAAGGGCAAGGCCAGATTAACCACTTAATGGACAGAGGCAACCTTGGCAGAAGACGGGTGTGGTGCAAATCCAATTAAGGACTAGAGCCGTGTTCACACAGTGCAACTAAAAACTTTAAGCAGATTATCAAACTGCACGCGCCTCCTGCGCCGCAGCACACGAGCAGAGGGTGGCGCAGGGGCCCGAACAGGCAGAGATGTTACATACACTATGTCATTGCTTATTGGATTTATCTCATCACTAGCCATCTCTTGCTTTGTTCTGAGTGTTATATATTGTCATGTATATCCATTCTGGGGGTGTTGCCAAAAAACTACTGTGGTCCTCATGCTTATAACCATAAAAATGTTTGTATTGAATAAATTGATTTATTTTTATATATTTTCAAATTAGATTCTTTTATTCTATTGGGATTCTGTCACTTTCTGTAATAATTGGCTTTGTTCTTGTAGCTTTATGATGTCTAGATATGTGTAATATGAGATGTCCATATATGTGTATCATGAGATGTCCAGATATGTGTATCATGAGATGACCAGATATGTGTATCATGAGATGTCCAGATATGTGTATCATGAGATGTCCAGATATGTGTATCATGAGATGACCAGATATGTGTAATATGAGATGTCCAGATATGTGTATCATGAGATGTCCAGATCTGTGTATCATGAGATGACCAGATTTGTGTATCATGAGATGACCAGATATGTGTATCATGAGATGTCCAGATATGTGTATCATGAGAAGACCAGATATGTGTATCATGAGATGTCCAGATATGTGTATCATGAGATGACCAGATATGTGTAATATGAGATGTCCAGATATGTGTATCATGAGATGACCAGATATGTGTATCATGAGATGACCAGATTTGTGTATCATGAGATGTCCAGATATGTGTATCATGAGATGTCCAGATATGTGTATCATGAGATGACCAGATATGTGTAATATGAGATGTCCAGATATGTGTATCATGAGATGTCCAGATCTGTGTATCATGAGATGACCAGATATGTGTATCATGAGATGTCCAGATATGTGTATCATGAGAAGACCAGATATGTGTATCATGAGATGTCCAGATATGTGTATCATGAGATTTCCAGATATGCGTATCATAAGATGTCCAGATATGTGTATCATGAGATGTCCAGATATGTGTATCATGAGATGTCCAGATATGTGTATCATGAGATGACCAGATATGTGTATCATGAGATGGCCAAAATTGCAGACATGGTGCCATTTATTCATTGAATTTTAGAAAAAAAAACAGCTTAAAACACAATAAAATGTGATATAAATTTTGAAATAAAATGTTTTTTGAAAACATTTAGTAAAATTTAACAAAGCGAAATAATTCTAATGCAAATTTGATATTAAAGATTTTTAAAAAATCATACTAAATATATATTTAAACAGTTTTGATGAGCCCTGTACATAGAAGAAGATTTGGTTAGTAGCGTGTTGGATAACCCTTGGCATTAATTACAGCTTTGCATCATCTAGACATTGATTCCACCAGAGTTTCTAATTCTTCCTTACTTATAATGTGGAACCAAGAATTAATTATGGCCTCTGTTAATTCCTGTTTGTTCTTGGCATGTTTTTTTGGCTACGATCCGCTCCAACCTCGACCACAGATTCTCGATGGGGTTAAGATCTGGGCTGTTTCCAGGCCAAGACAGCAGTTCTACATTGTTTTCACCAAACCACTTCTTGCATAGTTTCGCAGTGTGGCATGGTGCTCCATCCTGCTGAAAAATATAACTGTTTCCTGAGCCATATAAGTCTCGAGCCGATGGCAGCATTTTAGGCTTTAGAATGTCCTGAATGTATCATGCTCCATTAATTGTTCCACCGATGACCTGAATTCTGCCCACACCATTCTGAGACATGCATCCCCATACCATGACACTCAGAGGATGCTTCATTGTTGGAATTAAACACTCAGGATTGTAATCCTCCCCCTTTCACCTTCGTACATAACGCGCACCATCACTACCAAATATTAAAATTCTTGTGTCATCAGCCCACAGAACTCTTTTCCAGTCCTCAATCATCCAATTCGGGTTTCCTTTGCCCATTCTAGTCTTTTCCTTCTTTGAACCTCATTAAGTATTTTTCTGAGGAATTCTAGCCCTAAGGCCAGCATCCACAAGTCTCCGGCGAACTGTTCGATCAGACAAAGAAACACCTGCATTGGACAGAACATTGTTGATTTCGCTGCAGGTAGATTTTCTGAAGAGTCAGTTGAATAATTCTTCTGCCTGTTGTTGCTGATGTTATTTTTCTTCTTCCTTTCCCTGATTGATTTACAATAGTTCCAGTTACTTCAAAGCGCTTGCACAGTTTTCGGACTCCGGATGCCGTGACGCCTTCACCTATCTTGAAGGTTACTTGTTGGAAACTGTAGCCTTCTTTTCTTAAAGTTATAGCAGTAGCACGCTTTTTTGGTGACCAATCGACTCTTTTCATGTTTAGCTATTCCTAATCTAAAAATTGATACCAAATTCAGTGTCAAAACTCATAATTATTAAAAAATTAATTTTTATTAGGAAATTATTTAATCTATTATTTTTGAATATAATACAAAATAAATTGTCACCGGCTAAAAGTCAGGAACACGCTGGGGGCTCAGCTGTTGTAACAATCAATCAATATTGATATAAAACTTTATTTAAAACAGCATAACAAAGTAAAATGTTTAGCAATACCTAATCATTAATGTTTGGCTAAAATGAAGAAATTCACATACCTGTCCAAAAAGACACAAAACTCAAGAAATTCTTCCGATATCTTCAAAGTTTATAACCCTCCACACACAGTAAACATAACAGTTAACAAGCATAGACTAAAAAAATTAAAGACATAGCAAAACGATAGAAATATCTGCAAGTAAGTTGAAACAAGGCCTCAATTCACAAACGTGTCCACAATTTTGGCCACTACTGTAGTATCTCAGCAGACACCCAGTAGACGTCTTCAAAGGTTCTTCTTTACCAAAGACCCACACTCCCGAAGACTATTTCAGACTGACAGACCCCTCTCTCACCTTTCACCAGAGCTTTATATCCCCCGCCCTCCCTGCCACCCTCCCTTTTTTTCATTTTTACGACTTTTTCTCCCATTTCCTTTCCTTAAGGACAAGAATCCCTGTACTTTACATATATGGTACTTATTCAGTCTTTTTCAGATACTTTGAGGGTTTGACCCTCTTTGTATTGTTTGATCTTATATGCTCGAAATGCTCATACCACTGCTACCTCCTTTTTATGTTTTATTTTCTGTACAAAATTTTTTGAAAATGATAATAAAATGAGATTAAAAAAAAAAAAAGCATGATCTGGAGTTAGTTCTATCATCTTACACCACTGGGGTCCTAGAACTTCTAAATGACCAAGAGCCACATGATAGTTACATAGTTACAAAGTAGATGAGGTTGAATGAAGACATCAGTACATCAAGTCCATCCTATAACCCTACAGTCCCCTACAGCGTTGATCCAAAAACTCTTATGAGGCTCATGCCAATTGCCCTATTTCACTAAAACTATGGGAAGAATATGCAAATCCGCCTTCCATGATGTAAATAGGAAGACAGTTTGCTGCCTCAGTATTGAAAACCAATAGAGGACGCTCACTGGAATGTGCAAGCCTGTCTTATGACAGGATTCCAGTGAAATAACCCAATAATGGCTGATCCCTTTAGCATCATTCCCGACCTTCCAAGAGGCCTTTGTTTTGCAATGACGCTGGGATTATTACCAGGTATAGTCTCGCAATCGAGGACAGCTGTTTCGATCTACATGGATCTCTTCAGCCCGATGTAGAGAGGACTATAACCTGGTAGAGGTGAGAGGCTTAGACAGGGTTAAGGGGATATTGTCACTCCTTAGGGAGAGACCACCATATAGGTGTGTGGAGACTTGTTAAGTCTTTAGCACTCCACTTTGCAAGGAACTATGGGAAGAATATGCAAATCTGCCTTCCATGATGTAATTAGGAAGACAGTTTGCTGCCTCAGTATTGCAAACTAATAGAGGGCGCTCACTGGAATGTGCAAGCCTGTCTTATGACAGGATTCCAGTGAAATAACCCAATAATGGCTGATCCCTTTAGCATCATGCCCGACCTTCCAAGAGGCCTTTGTTTTGCAATGACGCTGGGATTATTCACTGGAAAAATTCCTTCCCAACTCCAATCTAGCAGTTAGTATAAAACACTGGATCAATGTGTCCTTAAAATCTAGAATCCATAACACATAATTTTGTTCTCTTTAAGAAAGACATCCAGGCCCTCTTTGAGCTTGTTCAATGAATCCGCCATCACCACTTCCTGGGGCAGAGTGTTCCAGAGCCTCGCTGTTCTTACTGTAAAGAATCCCCTTCTATGTTGCCGGTAAAACTTTCTCTCCTCCAGACGTAGTGGATGTCCTCTTGTCACTGTCACTGGTCTAAGTGTAGAGGATGTCTCCTTGTCACTGTCACCGGCCTAAGTGTAGAGGACGTCTCCTTGTCACTGTCACTGGTCTAGGTGTAGAGGACGTCCCCGTGTTACTGTCATTGGTCTAGGTGAAGAAGATGTCCCCTTGTCACTGTCATTGGTCTTGGTGAAGAGGAAGTCCCCTTGTCATTGTCACCGGTCTAGGTGCAGAGGACGTCCCCTTGTTACTCTCACCAGTCTAGGAGTAGAAGACGACCCCTTGTCCCTGTCATTGGTCTAGGTGTAGAGGATGTCCCCTTGTCATTGTCACCGGTCTAGGTGTAGAGGACGTCTCCTTGTCACTGTCACCGGTCTAGTTGTAGAGGATGTCCCCTTGTCACTGTCACCGGTCTAGGTGTAGAGGACATCCCCTTGGCATTGCCAATGGTCTAGGTGTAGAGGACATCCCTTTGTCACTGCCAAAGGTCTAGGTGTAGAGGACGTCCCTTTGTCACTGTCACTGGTCTAGGTGTAGAGGACGTCTCTTTGTCACTGTCACCGGTCTAGGTGTAGAGGACGTCCCCTTGTCACTGTCACCGGTCTAGGTGTAGAGGACGTCCCCTTGGCACTGCCAATGGTCCAGGTGTAGAGGACGTCCCTTTGTCCCTGGTCTAGGTGTAGAGGACGTCTCCTTGTCACTGTCACCGGTCTAGGTGTAGAGGACGTCCCCTTGGCACTGCCAATGGTCTAGGTGTACAGGACGTCCCTTTGTCACTGTCACTGGTCTAGGTGTAGAGGACATCCCCATGTCACTGTCACCGGTCTAGGTGTAGAGGACGTCCCCTTGGCACTGCCAATGGTCTAGGTGTACAGGACGTCCCTTTGTCACTGTCACTGGTCTGGGTGTAGAGGACGTCCCCTTGTCACTGGACTATGTGTAGAGGACATCCCCTTGTCACTGTCACCGGTCTAGGTGTAGAGGACATCCCCTTGTCACTGTCACCGGTCTAGGTGTAGAGGACGTCTCCTTGTCACTATCTCCGGCCTTTGTGTAGAGGACGTCTCCTTGTCACTGTCACAGGACTAGGTGTAGAGGACGCCTCCTTGTCACTGTCACTGGTCTAGGTGTAGAGGATGCCTCCTTGTCACTGTCACTGGTCTAGGTGTAGAGGACGCCTCCTTGTCACTGTCACTGGTCTAGGTGTAGAGGACGTCCCCTTGTCACTGTCACTGGTCTAGGTGTAGAGGACGTCCCCTTGTCACTGTCACCGGCCTAGAAATAAAGATCATTAGAAAGTTTTCTGTGTTGTCCCTTCATGTATTTGTACATTGTTATTAGATCTCCTCGTAGACGTCTTTTCTCTAAACTGAATAACCCCAAATTTGTTAATCTATCGTTGTCCTCCAATCCACCCATTCCCCTAATAATTTTGGTTGCCTTTTTTGCACTTTTTCAAGTTTGATTATATCTTTCTTGTATGCTAAGGCCCAAAATTGCATATTTACATAGTAGATGAGGTTGAGGTTGGATAAGGTTGGATGAAGACATCAGTCCATCAAGTCCAGCCTATAACATCTACAAGGACTTGGCTTGGGTTCCTCCACTAACCTCCAGTTTTCTATCTAGCTGTAACAATATATTGACAGATTTATTGACTTTCTATGAAATTTCCCCCATTGTTTGTTGGATGATCAGTCAGAACATTAGATTGTAGCCTCAGTAGTGTCAGGGGTTAATGTGAGTGATGACAATCTTTGTACAGGACTATGGAATATATTTGTGTTATAGAAGGAAGTAAATCAGTATAAGACAAGGACGGCAGAGAATGGTTATTTCTTCTACAATTCTCTATAGTAAGGACGGTTCAGAGCACAATCCTCGGAGAGAAGATCCAGAATGATGTGCGGTGAGAGCAGAGAATGTAACATCTATCCCATCATACTGTATAAAAGGAGGGAGATGAGAGCAGTCACCATATAGCATGTCCCTGATCCTGGGGGCCGTGCTGTCTGTGTCACTGCTTCTATCCATCATGTCTCACTGAGGACTGGAGATACGTTATCTCATCATCATCATCATCATCATCATCATCATCATCATCATCATCATCATCATTATCCTACTCCTACAAGGAGATGAGCATTATCATTATTCTGTTCTTTCTTCTTTGGTTTCCTTTTACACAATTAGTCTGTGATCTCAGGATTAGAGAAGTTTATAAGGATGTACAGAAAGGTTCCCAGGATGGAGATCTCATCATTGGGGGGTTATTGACAATGTATAGAGCTGCAGAATATCATCAACCCCCAGACTACAATTCCACAGGTTTTTCGTGCTCTGAGTAAGTCCTTATTTCATGTACAAATTGCCATCAGAGAAGTAGAGCGAGTTGTGTGAGGTCTGTAGACAATTCTCTGAAGATAAGGACTTGATAAACCATATGGAAGTGTCTGTGATGTTTCTGTAGCCGGAGGATCTTGTGCAGGTTCTTGTGATTCTCCTCATATTCCGGCTCCTAGTAAATGCTGCTCATGTATTCCTATCAGTATCCTCAGCTATACACAGGGATCACTTACAGTCTTTACACTCACTATGGGTTAATAACTTCTCAGTAAGGCCGAGGCCCCACCTTGTGAATACGCCATGATTTGACCGTGGAGGAAACTGTGGCAAAAACCATGGCATTTTACATTCCCTACAAAGTGGATGAGATTCTGGGTAATTCTATTCACACATTACAGGAAAATATCCACAGCACAAATAGGGACACAAAGTCCGCAGAGGAATCTCAATGGTGTGTAAGGTCCAACCAAGCTGGAGTTGTACTGCTTCTTAATATCTCTGCGTATCAGGGAGATTGATGGCTCCGTCAATCTCGAGACGTGTCAGAGCCGCATGCACTAGACGTTTGTGTTTCCTTTTAACCGGTTAAGGACCGCTGGCCGTAAATTTACGGCCAGCAGTCCTGGTCTCTAAGACCAGCCGATAGTAAATTTACGGCCGGTCTTCAGAGACTCACTAGGCAGGGGGTGGGGCGGGGGGAGGGCAGGGGTTAGGTGTTACTAACACCTAACCACCCCCTCAACAACGTTCAGTCGGACTCAGTTCCGACTGAACGTTTTAACCCTTTCGATCCTGCCGTGAAACATCACGGCGCGATCGAAAGGGATCCGCCGCAGATTGAAGCTGATCGGCACCCCCCGCGGCGAGATCGGGGGGTGCCGATGTCAGTAAAAGGTAGTCTGGGGTCTGGCCAGTGACCCCAGACTACCGGAGCCCCCACATACCTGGTTGATCCTGCCGACCGATGGAGGAAGTGAGCGATGTGTCTCACTTTCTCTGCAGCTTGCAGGACACGAGTAGGCTCATGTCCTGCTCGTGTCCTGCAAGCTACTATACAGAATCAGTTGATGCTTTCATCAAAGCATCAACTGATTCAAGTGTCCTAAAGGGACACATGAAAAAGTAAAAAAAAAAAAAAGTTAAAAAAAAATAAAGTGTATGAAAAAAGTAATAAAGTTATAAAGCCCAATAATCCCTTTTTCTCTATACAAAATGAATTATATAAAAAAAGTACTAAAAATTAATAAAAACAATGCATATTTGGTATCGCCGCGTCCATAACAACCTGTACAATAAAAGTGAAATAATATTTAATGTATACGGTGTACATCTGAAAAAAAAAACGGAAAAAACCCGCCGGAAGTAATGATTTTTCACCATATCACCTTACAAAATATGCTATAAAAAGTGATCAAAAAATCATATGCACCCCACAATAGTACCAATAAAAAGCGCAGGTTGTCCCGCAAAAAATAAGCCCTCAACCAACACTGTCAACCGAAAAATAAAAATGTTACGCCTCTCAGAAGATGGCGATGCAAAAATCACTGATTTATGTCCCCAAATGTGTTTTTGTTCTGCAGAATTAGTATCGCATAAAAAAATACTATAAATGAGGTATCGCCGTAACCGTACCGACCCGAAAAATAAAGGGAACATGTTACTTATATTGTACGCTGCATGGCGAAAAATTTAAAAGGTAGAATGCAATGCCAGGATTGATTTTTCTTTAAAAAATCCTGCAAAAAAGGGTTAATAAAATGTATTCAATAAGTTGTAGGCACCCAAAAATGGTGTCATTACAAAATGCATCACATCCCGCAAACAACAAGCCCTTATATGGCCGCGTCACCAGAAAAATAAAGAAAATATATCATCTAGTAATGTGAAGACAAACAACCCCAAAATCGCCAAATCATTAGAATACAACTGGCTGCGTCAGGTAGGGAATATATAAGCTGTGCAAGCGGATATCAGGGGACACCCCAGATTTACAGCTTACGAGGGAAAAGACACCGGAAGTGACCCCCTAAGTGACCCCAGAGTGACTCCCCCAATCATGGGACATAGTAGGGAATTTGGTGTTTGCAATGTCCTCCACACCGCTTATATATTCCCTCTTCGCCATCCCCCCTGCAATCACGTCCGGGGTACTAATACTCACTACACCCCCTGATATATTCTTTCAGGGGTGCAGTTTTCAAAATGGGGTGACTCCTTTGGGGAATCCAGTTTTCTGGTACGTTATAGGCTCTACAAACATGACATGGCGTCCAGATACCAAACATCTGAATCTGTACTCCAAAAGCCGCATCGCGCTCCTTCCCTTCTGTGCCCTGCTGTGCGCCCAAACTGCAGTTTATGCCACATGTATGACACATGTATGACACTGGTGTACCCAGGATAACGGACATAATGTCATATGTGGGTATAAACTGATATTAGGGCACAGCCGGACACAGAAGGGAAAAGAAGGGTTATTGGGTTTTTGGAGCACAGACGGTTTGGTTTTTGGATGCCATGACACTTTTGCAGAGCTGAAGCGCCAGTAAAGTGGAATCCCCTGATATGTGACCTTATTTTGGAAACTACACCCCTGAAGGATTTATCCAGGGGTACAGAGAGCATTTTTAACCCCCAAATGTTGCTATAACATATTATCCATAAATGAATACAAAGCTGATTGTGAGAAGTGAAAATGCCAATTTTTCCAAGAATCGGTCATTTCAGTGCGTAATATGTTGTGTCCGACTCGTATCAGAGATGAACGCTCTGAAAGCTGTTATGCCCGGGATACCCACTTAACAGTTTTTGGAGTGTGTATCTCTGCTGACATAAGTTGGGCACAACATATCGGGTACTGAAATGGCAAATCTCTGGAAAACTTCATTTTTAACTTCTCATTATCAGCCGCAATTTCATTTCTGGAAACCAAATAAATGCAACCCTCAAGGGTTAAAATGCTCGCTACACCGCTTGATAAATGCCATCAGTGGGGTAGTGTCCAAAATGGGGTGAGATGTCTGCAGATTCCACTTCAGGGGCTTTGCAAAAGTGGCATGGTGTCCTAAAACCAAATTGTGCTCCAAAAACCAATATAGCGCTCCTTTCCTTCTGTGCCCGTCTGTGCCCAAACAGCCTTTCTACCTACATATGGCATTAAGTCCGTTATCCGGGGTACACCAGTGTTATACATGTGGGCATACACCGCCATTTGGGTACACAGCAGGGCGCAGATATGAAGGAGCGCTATGTGCTTTTGGAGTGCAGATTTAGATTGTTGGTTTTTGGACACCATGTCATATTTGCCGAGACCCTAAAATTTCCCCTACAAAATGGGGTCACTTCTTGGCGAATTCCAGTTTACTGTCACCTTCAGGGCTCTGCAAAAGCAACATGGCGCCCCGAAAGTCCCTCTAACACTGTACCCCAATAGCTAAAAAGCGCACTGCTCCTTCCCTTCTGCGCCCTGCTGTGTGCCCAAGCGGCAGTTTACACCCACATATATAATTTTTTGACCCTCGGGATGGCCCCTTAATAGTTTTAGGAGTGCAGGTCTCTGACAACACAAAGTGGGTGCAACGTATTGGGCACCGAAATGGCATATTTCTTTAAAAATTTCAATTTTCATTTTGTACATTAATTTTTGGGAAGCATTTTTAGGCTCAAAATGATAATACCCCTTGATACATTCCTTGATGGGTTTAGTTTTTAAAATGGAGTCACATTTGAGGGGTTTCCATTGTATTGGTACTTTAGGGGTTCAGCAAATGCGACATGGCACCTGAAAACTATTCCAGCAACATCTGCCCTCCAAAATCCAAATAGCGCTCATTCCATTCTGAGCCCCACCATGTCCCCATACAGCAGATTATGGCCACATATGGGGTATTGCCGTGTTCAGGAGAAATTGTTTAACAAACTGTGGGGGGCTTTCTCTCCTTTAACCCCTTGTGAAAATGAAAACTTTGGGGATAAAGGGACATTTTACTAATTTTTAACCTACACATCCCTAAGTTAGTAAAATATGTGAAACGGCTATAGGGTCAAAATGTTCACTATACCCCTCAATGAATACCTTAAGGGGTCTAGTTTATAAAATGGGGTCATTTATGGGGGGTTTCAAGTGTTTTGATATCTCAAATCTTGTTTGAATGTGCAATGGGCCTGAAATATCTGCAAGCAAAATTTGTGTCTTGAAATCCAGTTGGTGATCCCTTCTTTTTGGGCCCTACCGTGCGTCCATACATAGAATTAAGGCCACAAAGTGTACATTTTTGAACACGGGAGAAATGGGGCCATCTATTTTGGGGTGTTTTTCTTCATTTTCATGTGTTATGTGCAAAAAAACTGCCTTTAAAATTACTCTTTTGTGTAAAAAATATGAGAATTTTTTGTTTGACGCAAATTCTTTTAAAACCTATGGGGTCAAAATACTCACTATACCCCTCAATGAATACCTCAAGGGGTCTAGTTTATAAAATGGTGTCATTTATTGGGGTTTTCAATTGTTTTGGTAACTCAAATCTTGTTTGAATGCGCAATGGGCCTGAAACATTTAGAAGCAAAATTTGTGTCTTGAAATCCAGTTGGTGATCCCTTCTTTTTGGGCCCTACCGTGCGTCCATACATAGAATTAAGGCCACAAAGTGTACATTTTTGAACACGGGAGAAATGGGGTCATCTATTTTGGGGTGTTTTTCTTCATTTTCTTGTGTTATGTGCAAAAAAAATGGCCTATAAAATGACACTTGTGTAAAAAATATGAATTTTTTTTTGTTTGACGCAAATTTTCTCAAAACTTATAGGGTCAAAGTACTCTCTATACCCCTCAATGAATACCCTAAGGGGTCTAGTTTATAAAATGGTGTGATTTATGGGTGTTTTCAATTGCTTTGGTAACTCAAATCTTGTTTGAATGTGCAATGGACATAAAATATCTGCAAGCAAAATTTGTGTTTTGAAATCCATTTGGCCCTCCCTACCTCTTAGGCCCTACTGTATGTGCGTACATAGGACTAAGGCCACAAAGTGAACATTTTTTAACACGGGAGAAGTGGGGTGATATATTTTGGGGTGTGTTTCTTCTTTTTGATGTGTTGTGTGCAAAAAAACTGGCTTTAATATGACACATATTTGAAGAAAATGAAAATGAAATTTTTTTCATCATTTGTAATAATTCTTGCAAAACAATATTTGTTTGATCAAAATGCTCACTATACCCCTCAAAGAATACCTGAAGGGGTCTAGTTTTCCAAATTGGGTCATTTAATGGGAGTTTCTGTCATTATGCCACCTATTCCTGTCTGCAAACATAGCTTGGTACAGGAAAAAATCACACACTCAAAATTTCCAAAATTTGCTTATAAACTTGATAAACTTGTAAATTGTCTAAGTTACTCAAATATGCTAAAATTATCTCAAATATGCTTGAAACACAAAAGGAACATTTGGAAATATATAACTACTAACTTTTTTGCCCTGTATTATTGTGTATATGTCAGATATCGCAGCTAAAAATGGAAAACATTGAAAAATTTTCAAAATTTTCAGCATTTGCGAGTTTTTTAATAAATTTACACAAGTTATATCAGTCTAATTTTACCTTCTCAGTAAAGTACAACATGTCACGAAAAAACAATATCAGAATCGCTTGGATGCAATATACTGTTACAGAATTATTCATTGATAAAGTCACACAGGGCAAATTTCAAAAATTTGGCTTGGTCATTAAGGTCCAAAACAGGCTGGTCACTAAGGGGTTAATAGTTTTAGGAGTGCAGGTCTCTGACAACACAAAGTGGGTGCAACGTATTGGGCACCGAAATGGCATATTTCTTTCAAAATTTCAATTTTCATTTTGGACATTCATTTTTTGGAAGCATTTTAGGCACAAAATGATAATACCCCTTGATTCATTCAGGTGTAGTTTATAAAATGGGGTCACTTTTGAGGGGTTTCCATTGTATTGGTACTTTAGGGGCTCTGCAAATGCGACATGGCACGAGAAAACTATTCCAGCCACATCTGCCCTCCAAAATCCAAATAGCGCTCTTTCTATTCTGAGCCCCATCATGTACCCATACAGCAGATTATGGCCACATATGGGGTATTGCCGTGTTCAGGAGAAATTGTGTAACAAACTGTGGGGGGCTTTTAATTCTTTAACTACTTGCAAAATTAAAAATATGGCGCTAAATGGACGATTCATTGTGAAAAAAAAGTAATTTTTCATTTTTACGTCCCAATGTTAATAAAATCTGTGAAACAGCTGTGAGGCCAAAATGCTCACCAAACCCCTAGATAAATTCTATGAGGGGTGTAGTTTCCAAAATGGGGTCACTTTTAGGGGGTTTCCACTATATTGATACTTTAGGGGCTCTGCAAATGCGACATGGGACTTGAAAAATATTCCAGCAAAATCTGTCCTTCAAAAGCCAAATAGCGCTCTTTCCATTCTGAGCCCCGCCATGTTCCCATACAGCAGATTATGGCCACATATGGGGCATTTCTGTGTTCAGGAGAAATTGTTTAACGAACTTTATGGAGCTTTTTCCCCTTTATCCTCTTGTGAAAATGAAAAATTTGGGGCTAAATTGACAGTTTGTTGGAAAAAAAAGTAATTTTTCATTTTCATGGCCCAATGTTAATAAAATCTGTGAAACAGCTGTAGGGTCAAAATGCTCACTCTACCCTTTGATATGTTCTGTGGGGGGTATAGTTTCCCAAATGGGGTCATTTTTAGGGGGTTTCCACTGTATTGGTACTGTAGGGGCTCTGCTAATGCGACATGGCACCTAAAATTATTCCAGCAAAATCTGCCATCCAAAAGCCAAATAGCGCTCTTTCCATTCCAAGCCCCGCCATGTTCCCATACAGCAGAATATGGCCACACATGGGGTATTGCCGTGTTCAGGATAAATTGTTTAACAAACTGTGGGGGGACTTTTTCTCCTTTAACCCCTTGTGAAAATTAAAACTTTGGGGATAAAGTGACATTTTAGTAATTTTTCATTTACACATCCCAATGTTAGTAAAATCTGTGAAACAACTGTAGGGTCAAAATGCTGACTATACCCCTTGATGAATTCTGTGAGGGGTGTAGATTCTAAAATGGGGTCACTTTTGGAGGGTTTCCATTGTTTTGGTATTCTAGGGGCTCTGCAAATGAGGCATGATGCCTGAAAATTATTCCAGCAAAATCTGCTGTTCACACCACCAGTGTCGCTCCTTCCCTTCCATGCACTGCCGTGTACCCAAAAAATCAGTTTATGCCCACATGTGGGGTATTTCTGTGTACGGGAGAAATTGCATAACAAAACGTGAGATGCATTTTCTCCTTTAACCCTTTGTGAATGTGTTAATTTTAGGTCTAAATGAATGTATTAATGAAAAAAAATGAAATGTCTAAATTTCACTTCCATATTATGTTTATTCTTATGAAAAACTTAAAGGGTTAACAAACATCCCAAATGCTGTTTTGAATCATTTGAGGGGTGTATTTTTGAAAATGGGGTGATTTATGGGGGTTCTATTATACAGGTCTTTATAATTCCTTACAGAACTGAAGTGGTCCCTAAAAAATTGGTTTGGAGAATTTTCTAGCAAATCTAGAAAATCGCTGTTACACTTGTAAGCCTTGTAACGTCCAAAATAAATAAAAAGACAATCAAAAGATGATGCCGATATAAAGCCGAGATATGGGAGATAATATTTATTCATGTATTTGGGTGGTATGACTATCTGCCTGAAAAGCAGAGAATTTCACATTTTGAAAATTGCAATTTTTTCCAAATTTCCATCAAATTTCCTAGTTTTTTTATAAATAAATACAAAAATATTGATTAATATTTACCACTAACATGAAGTATAATGTGTTACGAAAAAAACAGTCTCAAAATCATTTGTGTAAGTTAAACCGTCTCAAAGTTATTGCCATTTAAAGTGACACATGTCAGTTTTGAAAAAAAAGGCCCGGTCCTTAATGTACTTCTGGGCCTGGTCCTTAACCGGTTAAACATAGTTAGAGGAGAGAGCTCGGATGGATTTGCAGAAAGACTTAGGGAGATCTATCGCGAGCATTTGTGGTTTATGCAGGATCTTGGTACTATATATGTTTCTTCTGCCCAACCAGGAGAGCAAAGTAATATTGAAGTAGTGTGTGGATTTCCTCTAATAAGGAAACAAAGGTCAATTTATAAATCCGGTCAATGTCTTTGAAAAGTTTAACCCCTTAAGGACAAGCCCAAAACTGCGTTATGGACCCGGCCTCGATTATCAAAACTGACATGTGTCACTTTAAATGGCAAGAACTGTGAGACGCTTTACTGTAACTTACACAAGTGATTATTAAATAGTTTTTTCATGTTAGTAGCAAACACTAATCAATATTTTTGTACTTAGGTATAAAAAATAGGAAATTTGATGGAAATTTGAAAAAAATTGCAATTTTCAAAATGTGAAATTCTCTGCTGTTCAGGCAGACAGTCATACCACCCAAATACATGAATAAATCTCATCTGCCATATCTCGGCTTTATATCGCCATCATCTTTTGTTTGTCTTTTCATTTATTTGGTTACAAGGCTTACAAGTGTAACATCAATGTTCCAGATTTACAAGAAAATTCCCCAAACTAATTTTATAGGGACGACTTCAGTTCTGAAAGGAATTATAAAGGCCGATATAATAGAAGCCCCCATAAATCACCCCATTATCAAAACTGCACCCCTCAAATAATGCAAAACAGCATTTGGGATGTTTATTAAGCCTTTAAGCATTTCAGAAGAATACAAATAATATGGAGGTGAAATTTAGACATTTCTTTTTTTTTTCACTAACACATTCATTTAGACCTAAAACTAACACAATCACAAAGGGTTAAAGAAGAAAATACATCTGACAGTTTATCCTGCAATCTCTTCTGAGCACAGCAATACCCCCATGTGGGTGTAAACTGATGTTTGGGCAGACGGCAGCGCACAGAAGGGAAGGAGCGACACTGGGGATATGAAAAGCAGATTTTGCTGGAATAGTTTTCAGGCGCCATGTCTCATTTGCAGAGTCCCTAGAGGACCAAAACAATGGGAATCATATAAAAGTGACCCCATTTTAAGAAACTACACCCCTCACAGAATTCATCAAGGGGTATAGTGAGCATTTTCACCCTACAGCTCATTTACAGATTTTCAAACATTGTGCACATGAAAAATTACTAAAATGTCACTTTATCCAAAAGTTTTCATTTTCACAAGGGGTTAAAGGAGAGAAAGCCCCCCATCTTGTTAAACAATTGCTCCTGAACTCGGCATTACCCCATAGGTGGTCATAATCTGCTGTATGGGAACATGGGGGGCTCAGAATGGAAGGAAAGATATTTGGCTTTTAAAGGGCAGATTTTGCTGGAATAGTTTTCAGGTGCCATGTCCCATTTGCACAGCTCCTAAAGTACCAATACAGTGAAAACCCCCCAAAAGTGACCCCATTTTAGAAACTACACCCCTCAAGGAATATATCAAGGGTATTATAATTTTAAACCTAAAAATTATTTCAAAAAATTAACGTACATGGGCAACATGGTGACTTAGTGGTTAGCACTGCAGTCTTGAAGCGCTGAAATCCTTGGCTCAAATCCTGCCAGGAGCAACATCTGCAAAGAGTTTGTATGTTCTTCCCATGTTTGCATGGATTTCCTCCCATACTCCAAATACGTACTGATAGGAAAAAAATTTACATTGTGATCCCTATAGGGAGCTCATAGTCTACATAAAAAATAAAAAAAAATGAATGTACAAAATGAAAATTCAAATTTTTAAAGAAATATTCAATTTCATTGACTAAAACGTTGCGGCCACTTTGTGGCATCAGAGACATTCAGTCCTAGAACTATTAAGTGGGCCATCCAGGGAGGACAGAATATTATATATGTGGGTGTACACTGCTGCTTGGGCACACGACAGGGCTCAGAAGGGAGGGAGTTCTGACTTTTTAGCTTTTGGGGTACAGATTTAGAGGGACCCTCTGGGAGCCAAGTTGTTTTTGCAGTGCCCTGAAGGTGCCAGTAAACTGGAATTCCCCAAGAAGTGACCCCATATTGTGGGTGCAATTTTAGGGTCTCTGCAAATGTGACATGGTGTCCAAACACCAACAATCTAAATCTGCACTCCAAAAGCCACATAGCGCTCCTTCACATCTGCGCCCTGCCATGTGCTCAAACGGCAGATTATGCCTACATGTATGACACTGGCTTACACCAGATGACGCACTTAATGCCATATGTGGGTAGAAAATGCTGTTTGGGCACAGGTGGGCACAGAAGGGAAGGAGCGCTATTTTGGTTTATGGAGCACAGTTTGGTTTTAGGACACCATGCCACAAAGCCCCTGAAATGCCAATAAAATGGAATCCACAGACATGTCACCCCATTTTGGACATTACCCCACTGAAGGGATTTATCAAGTGGCGTAGCGAGCATTTTTAACCCTTGAGTGTTGCATTTATTTAGCTTTTTAGAAATGAATCCGCAGCTGATAATGAAAAGTTACAGATTAAAATTTTCCAGAGATTTGCCATTTCAGTGCCCGATATGTTGTGCCCAGCTTGTGTCAGCAGAGATACACACTCCAAAAATGGTTATGTGGGTATCCCGGGCACAACAGCTTTTAGAGAGATAATCTCTGATACAAGTCGGGCACAACAATTTTTTGGAGGGTGCTAGACATCCAGTTACGATTCTTACTGATTACAAAAACTTAAGATATTTGGACACTGCAAAACATTTAAATGCCAGATAAGCTCGGTGGGCGCTTTTCTTCGCCCATCTCAACTTTTCATTTACCTATATTCCCGGTACTAAGAATGTCAGGGCGGACGCTCTGTCAAGAAGTTTAACCCCCAACCATGAATCCGACAAACCTGAATTTTTGCAGAAAAGGGGTGTTGTGTTGGCAGCCCTGGATACTCAGTTGAAGGCTCAGATTTTGAAGGCTCAGGACAGTGCTCCTAGGGGGACCCAACGGGTGTAAGTTGTTTGTCCCGAAGGTTCTACGGGGTCAGTTGTTACAGGAATGTCATGACTCCAGACTGGCAGGGCATCCTGGGGTCGCAGAAACTAAGAGATTACTTACTAGGAATTTTTGGTGGCCAGTTTGTAGAGCGGAGGTGGTGGTGCATGTGGCTAAATGTGCGGTCTGTGCCAGATCTAAAGCCTCTCATGCGCAGACTGCGGGGTTACTGCATCCATTGCCTATTCCTAGTAGTGATTGGACACATTTGGCCATGGACTTCATTATGGACTTGCCACGATCGGAAGGTAACACTGTTATTTGGGTCATAGTTGACCGTTTTAGTAAAATGTGTCATCTGATTACTTTTCCTAGGTTGCCCTCAGCCAAAATTTTGGCGAAGGAATTTGTTAAAAATGTGGTGCGTCTGCATGGAGTTCCGGAGGACATTGTCTCTGACAGGGGTTCTCAGTTTGTAGCTCGTTTCTGGAGGGCATTTTGTGGCAGACTGGGTATAAAATTGTCCTTCTCCGGGTATCATCCTGAGACTAATGCGCAGACTGAAAGAAAAAATCAAGATATTGAGCAGTTCCTTCGTTGTATTGTCTCTGATAATCAGGATGATTGGGCAGATTTTTTGCCTTTGGCAGAGTTTGCTCTCAACAACCATGATTCCTCTGCGGCGGGCTGCTCTCCGTTTTTCTGTTGTAATGGTAAACACCCTATTTTTGGGCCCTTTTCTGGAGCTAAGTCTTCTGTGCCAGAGGTGGAGTCCTTCTCTCTCAAGATGGAGGATGTCTGGGTCAGGGTAAGGAGAAATCTGGTATCCTGTTCGCAGAGAACTAAAATGGTGGCTGACGGGAAAAGGAGAAAGGTTGACTTTGTGGTGAGTGACAGGGTGTGGCTATTAGCTAAAAATTTGAAATTGAAGGTCCCCTCTAAAAAGTTTGTGAGTCCTTTTTCTGTGACGGAACTTATTAATGAAGTTTCGGTCAGGTTAGACATTCCCCCCTCATGGAAAATAAACCCCGTGTTTCATGTCTGTGTGCGGTGGAGACTGCGCCTACAATTGTGCCTCCCCTGGACTCAGATGGAGAGTATGAGGTCTGCCGGATTGTGGACTCACGATTTTTGAGGGGAACCCTTCAGTATTTGATGGCTTAGAAGGGGTATGGTGTGGAAGACAACTCTTGGGTTCGTGCTTCTGAGGTTTCTGCCCCCAGACTGGTGGCTGCCTTCCACTGGAGATATCTGGATAGGGCTGGGCCCAGGAACCCGGGGGATTCCCATTGAAGGGGGGGGGGGGTACTGTCATGACCTGAGTACTTTAATAAAATTTGTATGTTTTTCTGGCGGGGTTTGGTTGGGGATTTGATCCAGTGTTCTGTGGCTCTCTGGTGGTTTTCTTACCATTAGGACATTAGTTTGTGTGTTGAGTATCTTCCTTCAGTGTACACTTGATGTTTCTTTGATTTGAGCCTCAGGTGTTGGTCATACTCATCATCCTATCAGATGGTTCTGGGGCCTGTATAAGGCAAAGGGATGGCTTCAGTTTTTGCCGGTTTTCGTTGTGACCAACCTGAATTCGTGGCTCAGTGAGGAGGAGTATTTGTGGAAGTTACAGCTGATTTGGAAGTGGTGTGAGTGTTGCCTTGTGTGTGAGTTTGGTTTTCCCCTCCACGCTTCTACTCTACCCTGTCCTTCAGTTTCTTGTTGCCTGACACTGTCTTGGTATTAGTGAGGTTTTGTTTGGAGTTTCAGGTTTTCTTTGCCCCTGTCCTGTGTAACCCTTTCCTCACTATTCCACTGTTCTTCTCCTCATTCTCCTGTTGTGTGTTTCTGTTGTGCTTCGTGTTTGTTTCCAAGCACATCCCATCCTGTTTGTCTCAGTTTGCAGCTGCACCTGTGTTTCGTTAGGGGTGACCACCGTTAGTTCCCCAGTCCCAAGCCTCTTGTAGCTCTCTCCCTAACTATCCTCTATGTCTTCTTGTTTAGAGTGACAGAAGTTGTCGAGGCCAGGACTAGCTTGGGAACAGCCGACCATCACCCACATGCAGGGCCTAGTCAGCCACCGTAGTGCCAGTGAGAGTTTCCTAACCCTATTCCCATAGAGGTGCATGCTGCAGTGGCTTGGGCATAGACACAAACGTGACAGCCCTAATATCAGTATATACCACATATGAAATTACGTGCGTTATCCGGGGAACACCAGTGTCATACATGTGTACTAATATCAGTATATACCACATATGACATTACATACATTATCCCGGGCACACCAGTGTCATACATGTGTACTAATATCAGTATATACCACATATGACATTACATATATTATCCGGGGAACACCAGTGTCATACATGTGCCCTAATATCAGTATATACCACATATGACATTACATACGTTATCCCGGGCACACCAGTGTCATACATGTGTACTAATATCAGTATATACCACATATGACATTACATATATTATCCGGGGAACACCAGTGACATACATGTGCCCTAATATCAGTATATACCACATATGACATTACATATATTATCCGGGGAACACCAGTGTCATACATGTGCCCTAATATCAGTATATACCACATATGACATTACATACGTTATCCCGGGCACACCAGTGTCATACATGTGTACTAATATCAGTATATACCACATATGACATTACATATATTATCCGGGGAACACCAGTGTCATACATGTGCCCTAATATCAGTATATACCACATATGACATTACATGCGTTATCTTGGATACACCAGTGTCATACATGTGCCCTAATATCAGCATATACCACATATGACATTACATACATTATCCTTGGTACACCAGCGTCATACATGTGCGCTAATATCAGTTTATACCACATATGGCATTACATATGTTATCCGGGGTACACCAGTGTCATAAATGTGCCCTAATATCAGTATATACCACATATGACATTATGTCCGTTATCCCGGGTACACCAGTGTCATATATGTGTCCTAATATCAGTATATACCACATATGACATTATGTCCGTTATCCCGGGTACACCAGTGTCATACATGTGCCCTAATATCAGTATATACCACATATGACATTACATATGTTATCCCGGGTACACCAGTGTCATACATGTGTCATACATGGGGCATAATCTGCAGTTTGGGCGCACAGCAGGGCACAGAAGGGAAGGAGCGCGATGCGGCTTTTGGAGTACAGAGTCAGATGTTTGGTATCTGGACGCCATGTCATGTTTGTAGAGCCTGTAAGGTACCAGAAAAGTGGATTCCCCAAAGGAGTGACCTCATTTTGAAAACTGCGCCCCTCAAAGAATATATCAGGGGGTGTAGTGAGTATTAGTATCCCGGACGTGACTGCACAGCGGATGGCGAAGAGGGAATATACTGTATAAGCGGTGCGGAGGACATTGGGAACACCACATCCCCTACTATGCCCCAGTAGCTCCTATGATTGGGGGGGTCACTCTGGTGTCTGTTCCCTCATAAGCTGTAAATCTGGGGTGTCCCCTGATATCTGCTCGCACCGCTTATACATTCCCTGCCTGCCGCACCCAGTTGTGTTCTAATAATTTGGCGATTTTGGGTGTTTTTGTCCTCACATTGCTAGATGTTATATTTTCTTTATTCTTCTGGTGACGCGGCCATATAAGAGCTTGTTGTTTGCGGGATGTGATGTATTTTGTAATGACACCATCTTGGGGCGCCTACAACTTATTGATTACATTTTATTAACTCTTTCGTGCTGAATTTAAAAAAATAATTATTCTGGCATTGCATTTTACCTTTAAATTTTTCGCCATGCAGCATACAGTATAAGTAACATGTGACCTTTATTCTGCAGGTCGGTACGGTTACGGCGTGCAGTGTACAGTATAAGTAACATGTGACCTTTATTCTGCAGGTCGGTACGGTTACGGCGTGCAGTGTACAGTATAAGTAACATGTGACCTTTATTCTGCGGGTCGGTACGGTTACGGCGTGCAGTGTACAGTATAAGTAACATGTGACCTTTATTCTGCGGGTCGGTACGGTTACGGCGTGCTGTGTACAGTATAAGTAACATGTGACCTTTATTCTGTGGGTCGGTACGGTTACGGCATGCAGTGTACAGTATAAGTAACATGTGACCTTTATTCTGCGGGTCGGTATGGTTACGGCGTGCAGTGTACAGTATAAGTAACATGTGGCCTTTATTCTGCGGGTCGGTACGGTTACGGCGTGCAGTGTACAGTATAAGTAACATGTGGCCTTTATTCTGCGGGTCGGTACGGTTACGGCGTGCAGTGTACAGTATAAGTAACATGTGGCCTTTATTCTGCGGGTCGGTACGGTTACGGCGTGCAGCATACAGTATAAGTAACATGTGACCTTTATTCTGCGGGTCGGTACAGTTACGGCGTGCAGTGTACAGTATAAGTTACATGTGACCTTCATTCTGCGGGTCGGTACGGTTACGGTGTGCAGTGTACAGTATAAGTAACATGTGACCTTTATTCTGTGGGTCGGTACGGTTACGGCGTGCAGTGTACAGTATAAGAAACATGTTACCTTTATTCTGCGGGTCGGTACAGTTACGGCATGCTGCCTACAGTATAAGTAACGTGACCATTATTCTGCGGGTCGGTACGGTTACGTCGTGCAGTGTACAGTATAAGTAACGTGACCTTTATTCTGCGGGTCGGTACGGTTACGGCGTGCAGTCTACAGTACAAGTAACATGTGGCCTTTATTCTGCGGGTCGGTACGGTTACGGCGTGCAGTGTACAGTATAAGTAACATGTGGCCTTTATTCTGCGGGTCGGTACGGTTACGGCGTGCAGCATACAGTATAAGTAACATGTGACCTTTATTCTGCGGGTCGGTACAGTTACGGCGTGCAGTGTACAGTATAAGTTACATGTGACCTTCATTCTGCGGGTCGGTACGGTTACGGTGTGCAGTGTACAGTATAAGTAACATGTGACCTTTATTCTGTGGGTCGGTACGGTTACGGCGTGCAGTGTACAGTATAAGAAACATGTTACCTTTATTCTGCGGGTCGGTACAGTTACGGCATGCTGCCTACAGTATAAGTAACGTGACCATTATTCTGCGGGTCGGTACGGTTACGTCGTGCAGTGTACAGTATAAGTAACGTGACCTTTATTCTGCGGGTCGGTACGGTTACGGCGTGCAGTCTACAGTATAAGTAACATGTGACCTTTATTCTGAGGGTCGGTACGGTTACGGTGTGCAGTGTACAGTATAAGTAACATGTGGCCTTTATTCTGCGGGTCGGTACGGTTACGGCGTGCAGCATACAGTATAAGTAACATGTGGCCTTTATTCTGCGGGTCGGTACGGTTACGGCGTGCAGCATACAGTATAAGTTACATGTGACCTTCATTCTGCGGGTCGGTACGGTTACGGTGTGCAGTGTACAGTATAAGTAACATGTGACCTTTATTCTGTGGGTCGGTACGGTTACGTCGTGCAGTGTACAGTATAAGAAACATGTTACCTTTATTCTGCGGGTCGGTACAGTTACGGCATGCTGCCTACAGTATAAGTAACGTGACCATTATTCTGCGGGTCGGTACGGTTACGTCGTGCAGTGTACAGTATAAGTAACGTGACCATTATTCTGCGGGTCGGTACGGTTACGTCGTGCAGTGTACAGTATAAGTAACGTGACCATTATTCTGAGGGTCGGTACAGTTACGGTGATACCTCATTGATATTTTTTATGCAATACTAATTCTGCAGAACAAAAAGAAATTTGGGGACATAAATCAATGATTTTGCATCGCCGTCTTCTGAGAGGTGTAACATTTTTATTTTTCGGTTTACAGTGTTGGTTGAGGGCTTATTTTTTGTGGGACAACCTGTGCTTTTTATTGGTACTATTTTGGGGTACATAGCACTTTTTGATCACTTTTTATAGCATATTTTGTAAGGTGAGAAGGTGAAAAATCTCTGCTTCAGGCAGTTTTTTTCATAGGTTTTTTTTTTCCAGTGTTCACCATTTATGTTCAATATTGTTTTTAAGTTTTATTTTAAAGGCTTTTATGGACGCGACAAATATGGATTTTTTTTTATATAATTCATTTTCTATAGAAAAAAGGGAGTTTTGGGGGCTTTTTAACTATTAATTTTTTTCACACTTTTTTTTCACATTTTCATGTGTCCCTTTACGACATTTGAAAAGACATTATTTTGATTGTTGATATAGAATTATACACTGCGAGATACAGCATTCACTTGTCCTGCAGTGTATAGAGGAAGGCAGCCTATGCAGAAGCATAGACTAACAAATGTCCTGTAGGATCACCAGGTAACGGGGAATCAGGCAGCCTGGGGTCACTGGTCAGACCCCGGGATGCATACTATAACAGCACTCCTGAATCTCGCCACGGGGGGTGCCAGGGGGCTCAGAAACATTGCGGAGCCACTTCAATGCCGTGATCATGTTTGACCGCGGCATCCAAGGTGTTAAAGGGTGTTATCTGTCGGGAAGAGCAGTGAGCGGGCGGGCGGCCTGTGAAATAGTATCACGTCCTGGGTCTCCAAGTACCTTGCATTTATAATGTAATACTACGTCAAAGGTCGGTAAGGAGTTAATATCGAAGTAGAATATTGAGGTCAAGCCCAAGTAAATAGGAGGGTCTGCTTGTGGAGCGGAGTCACTGAAGTAGGGAACAAGACTGGTAATATTTTGTACTTACATTTACTTTATTATTAGATATGGAGCCATACTGATCTATTATCTCCATAATATGTGCAGACCTCTGTCGGGGTGTGAGATGATAAATAGGATGTCATCTGTATTAATTCCATTAATTCCATGGTGCTTTACATTTGAGGGTTTAAAAATATACAAACAAATATAATACTGGCCGACTGGCACAGCGGGATAGAGGGCCCTGCCCGCAAGGGTTTACAGTCTATGAGGAGAGAGGGATAGAGACAGAAGGTGTTAGGTGCACAAGGCCCCTGAGTTATGTTGTCTGTAGTTAGATATCAGGCCTGGAGTAGTCACCCCCATCATCAGGCCTGGAGAAGTCACACACACACACACAGGTGATAGTGTATTAAGTGAGTTCTAATTTAATGGTAGAAAAAGGTAGTTTAAATACAATACAGACAAAAGCAGGTTGGACATAATATAGTTGGCATAACATGATTGGTTGTAGAGTTATAGTATAAATCTGGCACATGGCTATTGGCTGAGGCCTAATGTGATCTCCTATCTCAAACTGGGATAGACTTTCCCATGAAACAAAGTCTATATGCTGTAATGGGATTAGCTCAGGGATCGCTGTCTTGAGCACTGTTTGGCACAAAATGAAAGTCCAATCCACCCAAGTATGGTGCAACTGGCCGCAACCAGTTTTATTAGGATTTTTCCAGGCAAACAAAACATAAACAATGCAAAATAAAGTCCTAGCCGTCTGGCTTCTACCTTCAACACAGGTTACCTAACTATGAGAGCTGGGCTTTTTGCACAGCTCCCTAAACACAAAACAGCAGTATTACTTACAAGTATTTTCCCCAGGAGTAGACAGAGCCATATACACTTTCATGAAACCAGGAATTAACCCCACACATGTCAAATCCTGGAGTGGCTGAATGGAGTAGAGCCACACCCAATACTCCTACTCCAGCAGCCAGAACTTTTTACCAGGGTTTTGGTAAGACCCACGAGCAAGGAACGCAGCTTTGCTCAGCTGCACCTAGATTGTGTATGACAGGAACCTGGGAGAAATGTACACTCCTTCTACCACTTTTCCCCTGGTCCTGTCACAATGCATATATCATGCCAAGAGAGATAATTAATGCTCAATAGGCTGGTGCCAGCCTTGGAGCTAACGTTCAATAGGCTATAGAAACTCTGTGTTTACACACTTTTCTTGACTTCAAAGGTGAGGCCCTTAAGAGAAACAGGTTCATAGCCATTCATTAACATTCCATTCTCCTTATCACCTAAAGGGGTCGCTCTTTTTCTGATCTTTTGTATACAACAATACGACCACTGCCCATAATCCCAGCCTAACCGGCTCCATCTCTGAGAGAAAGAGTGAGAGAAAGACATAAAGAGATATAAAGCAGCATCAGCTCAGCTCCCATCTTTGTTCATATATATTTTTAAAAGATATTGTTGGCCCCCCCACAAAGGTCAGGGGAGAGACTGTACAGATGACGGTGTGGGGGCAGTAGTGTTATTGGAGGTTGTAGGCCTTCCTGAATGGGGGAGTCTTCAGGGTCTTCTTGTGATTGTGGGGGTCAGTCTTATGTAATAACATTGCACGGTCACTATAAAACAGATCCTGTGCAATGTAAATAGTGATCATTATTTGTTCAAAAGTACCAAATGCAGAGACCTTTATCTTTCAGTACAACATTGCTTGTAATATTGTAAGCTCTGTAAAACCCCATTCACACAGCAGTATTTTTGGTGTCCAAAATTATGGATCCGCACAGTATTAAGGTTGCATTGCCATGTTGGTACTTTGCAATAATGTAGTGGGCTTTGGGTTGCAATTTGGGCACTCGGTCTCTAAAAGGTTCGTCATCACTGCCATAGACTAAAATGGGGTCCACTGGGTTTCAGGTTAAAAGAGCAGAAAAATGTGGAGAAAAAAGCGCTGCTTGCAAGACTTCTCTCTCTGTGTTTTTAAAGTGAAATAAAAAACGGAAATCCCCATACGCAGGTGGGAACCAAGCCCTAATCTCTGGTCCATAGCAAATTGGTTGACCTGAAATAAATCTTTGATGTGAACTCCCCAAATCACTGAAAAATGTAAGGGAAAGCTATTAGGAAATGAGAAAGGGGGCACATACTTTTTTCATTTCAATGTATGAGAATAAGGAGTAACTTAACAGGACTTACAGAGGTCATGTAGTGAATAAATGGAGTCCAGATCTCTGGTCAGTTCCTCATCTTGATATATTTGTCTATTTACAGGGGACATTCTGAAGGATTTCTATATTCTCTGATTTTTCTCTTTGCCATTGATAATATTAACCAGAATCCTGACATTTTACCCAATATTACACTGGGATATGATATTTATGACACATGTATGACTGAGTGTTTGGCAATGTACCATGTATTACATTTTCTATCTGGCCGGGGTAATGTAATACCTAATTACTCCTGTAGGGGGCATGGCCAGCTGGCCGGTATCATTGGAGACCACCACTCATCTACCACTATTCCAGCAGCACAAATCCTTGGACTATATGGATATCCTCAGGTATTGGACACTCTAGACATTGTCTATTAGTACAAGTGTAATATGAGTGAGATGGGATATATGTGAGTGTATACCTGACCTATAGAAAGCCACAAATCTACAACAATCACAAAGTGTCTTAGATAATGGAGAGATATTACTAGATGTATAGTGAATACTAGAGGTGAGGGAACTGATTCGTATTGAGTAAGATTCAACCTCAATTTTCCATAATATTGCCTTAACAAAATGCATGTTGATGTAGCATCGACATCCAGCCCCGCCAACATCTTGTGAATATATAGTAAGTATACAGTTAGGGCCAGAAATATTTGGACAGTGACACAATTTTGGCGAGTTGGGCTCTGCATGCCACCACATTGGATTTGAAATGAAACCTCTACAACAGAATTCCAGTGCAGATTGTAACGTTTAATTTGAAGGGTTGAACAAAAATATCTGATAGAAAATGTAGGAATTGTAGCTAGAGATGAGCGAACAGTGTTCTATGGAACTCATGTTCGATCGGATATTAGGCTGTTCGGCATGTTCGAATCGAATCGAACACCGCGTGGTAAAGTGCGCCATTACTCGATTCCCCTCCCACCTTCCCTGGCGCCTTTTTTGCTCCAATAACAGCGCTGGGTAGGTGGGACAGGAACTACGACACCGGTGACGTTGAAAAAAGTAGGCAAAACCCATTGGCTGCCGAAAACATGTGACCTCTAATTTAAAAGAACAGCGACGCCCAGCTTCGCGTCATTCTGAGCTTGCAATTCACCGAGGACGGAGGTTTCCGTCCAGCTAGCTAGGGCTTAGATTCTGGGTAGGCAGGGACAGGCTAGGATAGGAAGGAGAAGACAACCAACAGCTCTTGTAAGAGCTAAATTCCAGGGAGAAGCTTGTCAGTGTAACGTGGCACTGACGGGCTCAATCGCCACAACCCAGCTTTCCCAGGATCCTGAATGGAATACACTGTCAGTGTATTCCCGTATACCCGATATATACCCCGATACCCGTTCCAACGGTGTGCCCCCCCACCTTCACCCCAGAAATACCCTGCAAGTCCCCTAGCAATAGAATTGGGGCTATATACACCCACAATTTTTACTACTGGTATACAGTGCCATTGTCTGACTGGGAATTCAAAGAATATATTGGGAATACAAATACCCTCATTTCTTGCTACTGCCATATAGTGCCAGTTTCTGACTGGTAATTCAAAGAATATATTGGGGTTACGTGCACCCACAATTTTTACTACTGGTATACAGTGCCATTGTCTGACTGGGAATTCAAAGAATATATTGGGAATACAAATACCCTCATTTCTTGCTACTGCCATATAGTGCCAGTGTCTGACTGGGAATTCAAAGAATATATTGGGGTTACGTGCACCCACAATTTTTACTACTGGTATACAGTGCCATTGTCTGACTGGGAATTCAAAGAGTATATTGGGAATACAAATACCCTCATTTCTTGCTACTGCCATATAGTGCCAGTGTCTGACTGGGAATTCAAAGAATATATTGGGGTTACGTGCACCCACAATTTTTACTACTGGTATACAGTGCCATTGTCTGACTGGGAATTCAAAGAATATATTGGGGTTATAAATACCCTCATTTCTTGCTACTGCCATATAGTGCCAGTTTCTGACTGGTAATTCAAAGAATATATTGGGGTTACGTGCACCCACAATTTTTACTACTGGTATACAGTGCCATTGTCTGACTGGGAATTCAAAGAGTATATTGGGAATACAAATACCCTCATTTCTTGCTACTGCCATATAGTGCCAGTGTCTGACTGGGAATTCAAAGAATATATTGGGGTTACGTGCACCCACAATTTTTACTACTGGTATACAGTGCCATTGTCTGACTGGGAATTCAAAGAGTATATTGGGAATACAAATACCCTCATTTCTTGCTACTGCCATATAGTGCCAGTTTCTGACTGGGAATTCAAAGAATATATTGGGGTTACGTGCACCCACAATTTTTACTACTGGTATACAGTGCCATTGTCTGACTGGGAATTCAAAGAGTATATTGGGAATACAAATACCCTCATTTCTTGCTACTGCCATATAGTGCCAGTTTCTGACTGGTAATTCAAAGAATATATTGGGGTTACGTGCACCCACAATTTTTACTACTGGTATACAGTGCCATTGTCTGACTGGGAATTCAAAGAGTATATTGGGAATACAAATACCCTCATTTCTTGCTACTGCCATATAGTGCCAGTTTCTGACTGGGAATTCAAAGAATATATTGGGGTTACGTGCACCCACAATTTTTACTACTGGTATACAGTGCCATTGTCTGACTGGGAATTCAAAGAATATATTGGGGTTATAAATACCCTCATTTCTTGCTACTGCCATATAGTGCCAGTTTCTGACTGGTAATTCAAAGAATATATTGGGGTTACGTGCACCCACAATTTTTACTACTGGTATACAGTGCCATTGTCTGACTGGGAATTCAAAGAGTATATTGGGAATACAAATACCCTCATTTCTTGCTACTGCCATATAGTGCCAGTGTCTGACTGGGAATTCAAAGAATATATTGGGGTTACGTGCACCCACAATTTTTACTACTGGTATACAGTGCCATTGTCTGACTGGGAATTCAAAGAGTATATTGGGAATACAAATACCCTCATTTCTTGCTACTGCCATATAGTGCCAGTTTCTGACTGGGAATTCAAAGAATATATTGGGGTTACGTGCACCCACAATTTTTACTACTGGTATACAGTGCCATTGTCTGACTGGGAATTCAAAGAGTATATTGGGAATACAAATACCCTCATTTCTTGCTACTGCCATATAGTGCCAGTTTCTGACTGGTAATTCAAAGAATATATTGGGGTTACGTGCACCCACAATTTTTACTACTGGTATACAGTGCCATTGTCTGACTGGGAATTCAAAGAGTATATTGGGAATACAAATACCCTCATTTCTTGCTACTGCCATATAGTGCCAGTGTCTGACTGGGAATTCAAAGAATATATTGGGGTTACGTGCACCCACAATTTTTACTACTGGTATACAGTGCCATTGTCTGACTGGGAATTCAAAGAATATATTGGGGTTATAAATACCCTCATTTCTTGCTACTGCCATATAGTGCCAGTTTCTGACTGGTAATTCAAAGAATATATTGGGGTTACGTGCACCCACAATTTTTACTACTGGTATACAGTGCCATTGTCTGACTGGGAATTCAAAGAGTATATTGGGAATACAAATACCCTCATTTCTTGCTACTGCCATATAGTGCCAGTTTCTGACTGGGAATTCAAAGAATATATTGGGGTTACGTGCACCCACAATTTTTACTACTGGTATACAGTGCCAATTTCTAACTAGGAATTCAAAATGCGCAAGGCTCCCGGAAAGGGACGTGGACGAGGCCGTGGGCGAGGTCGGGGGAATGGTTCTGGGGAGCAAGGTAGCAGTGAAGCCACAGGGCGTCCCGTGCCTACTCCTGTGGGGCAGCAAGCATTGCGCCACTCCACAGTGCCAGGGTTGCTTGCCACATTAACTAAACTGCAGGGTACAAACCTTAGTAGGCCCGAGAACCAGGAACAGGTCTTGCAATGGCTGTCAGAGAACGCTTACAGCACATTGTCCAGCAGCCAGTCAGACTCTGCCTCCTCTCCTCCTATTACCCAACAGTCTTGTCTTCCTTCCTCCCAAAATTCCGAAGCTTTACAGAACAATAACCCAAACTGTCCCTGCTCCCCAGAGCTGTTCTCCGCTCCTTTCATTGTCCCTCAACCTGCCTCTCCACGTCACGATTCCACGAACCTAACAGAGGAGCATCTGTATCCAGATGCTCAAACACTAGAGTCTCCTCCATCTCCGTTCGATTTGGTGGTGGATGACCAGCAACCCACCCTCATCGACGATGATGTGACGCAGTTGCCGTCAGGGCATCCAGTTGACCGGCGCATTGTGCGGGAGGAGGAGATGAGACAGGAGTTGGAAGAGGAAGTGGTGGATGATGAGGACACTGACCCGACCTGGACAGGGGGGATGTCAAGCGGGGAAAGTAGTGTGGATGTTGAGGCAGGTGCAGCACCAAAAAGGGTAGCTAGAGGCAGAGGCAGAGGTCAGCAGCTTAGGCGAAGCCAGGCCACACCCGGAATCTCCCAAGATGTTCCAGTTCGTACCCAGCCCCGAAAAACTCCCACCTCGAGGGCACGTTTCTCGAAGGTGTGGAGTTTTTTCAAGGAATGCGCCGAGGACAGATATAGTGTTGTCTGCACAATTTGCCTCTGGAAATTGATTAGGGGCTCTGAGAAGAGCAACCTGTCCACCACTTCAATGCGCCGTCATTTGGAATCCAAGCACTGGAATCAGTGGCAGGCAGCAACGGCAGGACAAAGGCCGACTGCCGTTCACGCCACTGCCACTGCCTCTGCCTCTGCCTCTGCCACTGCCACTGCTGACTGTGCTGGCGATGCACTCCAGAGGACGAGCCAGGACACCACTTCATCTGCCTCCGCCACTTTGTTGACTTCTACCTCATCCTCCCCTGGTCCTGTCTTATCTCCTTCTCCTGCACCATCAAAGGCACCATCAGGCGTTTCTTTACAACAACCCACCATCTCTCAGACATTGGAGCGGCGGCAGAAATACACTGCTAACCACCCACACGCGCAAGCCTTGAACGCCAACATCGCTAAACTGCTGGCCCAGGAGATGTTGGCGTTCCGGCTTGTTGAAACTCCCGCCTTCCTGGACCTGATGGCAACTGCGGCACCTCGCTATGCCGTCCCTAGCCGTCACTACTTCTCCCGGTGTGCCGTCCCCGCCTTGCACCAGCACGTGTCACTCAACATCAGGCGGGCCCTTAGTTCCGCGCTTTGCACAAAGGTCCACTTGACCACCGACGCGTGGACAAGTGCATGCGGACAGGGACGCTACATTTCACTGACGGCACACTGGGTGAATGTAGTTGAGGCTGGGACTGCTTCCCAAACTGGCCCGGTGTACCTCGTCTCCCCGCCTAACATTCCTGGCAGGGACACGAGAAGAACACCCCCCTCCTCCTCCTCCTCCTCTACCGCCTCCTCCTCCGCCACCGCCTCCTCCTCCGCCACCGCCTCCTCCTCCGCTGTTAGATTGACCCCAGCTACGAGTTGGAAACGTTGCAGCACTGGCGTTGGTAGACGTCAGCAGGCTGTGCTGAAGCTGATCAGCTTGGGGGACAGACAGCACACTGCCTCCGAGGTGAGGGATGCCCTCCTCGATGAGACGGCAATATGGTTTGAGCCGCTGCACCTGGGCCCAGGCATGGTCGTTTGTGATAACGGCCGGAACCTGGTAGCAGCTCTGGAGCTTGCCGGACTCCAACATGTTCCATGCCTGGCCCACGTCTTCAACCTAGTGGTGCAACGTTTCCTAAAGAGCTACCCCAATGTTCCAGAGCTACTGGTGAAAGTGCGGCGCATGTGCGCCCACTTTCGCAAGTCGACAGTAGCCGCTGCTAGCTTAAAATCTCTCCAGCAACGCCTGCATGTGCCACAACACCGGCTTTTGTGCGACGTCCCCACACGCTGGAACTCAACGTTTCAGATGTTGAATAGAGTGGTTGAGCAGCAGAGACCTTTGATGGAATACCAGCTACAAAACCCTAGGGTGCCACAAAGTCAGCTGCCTCAGTTTCACATCCATGAGTGGCCATGGATGAGAGACCTTTGTGACATCCTACGGGTCTTTGAGGAGTCCACAAGGAGGGTGAGCTCTGAGGATGCGATGGTGAGCCTTACAATCCCGCTCTTGTGTGTTCTGAGAGAATCCCTGATTGACATCAGGGATAACTCAGATCACACAGAGGAGTTAGGGATAGCATCCGATCCGTCACAGCTGGAGAGTAGGTCCACACATCTGTCCGCTTCACTGCGTTTAATGGAGGAGGAGGAGGAGGAGGAGGAGGAAGAAGAGTTGTCCGATGATGTGATGGTGATACAGGAGGCTTCCGGGCAACTTCGAATCGTCCCATTGTTGCAGCGCGGATGGGTAGACATGGAGGATGAGGAGGAAATGGAGATTGAACTTTCCGGTGGGGCCAGAGGAGTCATGCCAACTAACACTGTGGCAGACATGGCTGAGTTCATGTTGGGGTGCTTTACAACCGACAAGCGTATTGTCAAAATCATGGAGGACAACCAGTACTGGATCTTTGCTATCCTTGACCCCCGGTATAAAAACAACATCTCGTCTTTTATTCCGGTAGAGGGGAGGGCCAATCGCATCAATGCTTGCCACAGAATATGATGGAGATGTTTCCAGCATGTGACGTTGGCGGCAGGGAGGGCAGTTCCTCCAGTAGGCAACCAAGTTCTCACCGGTCCACACAAACGAGGGGCACACTGTCTAAGGTCTGGGACACCTTGATGGCACCCCCTCGCCAAAGTGCCGCCACGGAGGGTCCTAGTGTCACCAGGCGTGAGAAGTATAGGCGCATGTTGCGGGAATACCTTTCCGACCACAGCCCTGTCCTCTCCGACCCCTCTGCGCCCTAGACGTATTGGGTGTCGAAGTTGGACCTGTGGCTTGAACTTGCCCTATATGCCTTGGAGGTGCTGTCCTGTCCTGCCGCCAGCGTCCTATCTGAGAGGGTGTTCAGTGCAGCCGGTGGCATCATCACTGACAAGCGCACCCGTCTGTCAGCTGAGAGTGCCGACCGGCTCACTTTGATAAAAATGAACCACCACTGGGTAGAGCCGTCATTTTTGTGCCCACCTGTGTAAAGCACCCCAACATGAAACTCCATGTCTGTACTCAACCTCTCCAATTCCTCCGCATCCTCATACTCATCCACCATAAGCGTTGCACAATTCTGCTAATACTAGGCTCCCTCCACCCTGATTTCCCCCAACTCTGCTGGTTAGAGGCTCCCTCCACCATGAATTTGCCCAAACTGGGCTGTTTAGAGGCTCCCTCCACCATGAATTGGTCCAAACTGGGTTTTTTAGAGGCTCCCTCCACCATGAATTTGCCCAAACTGGGCTGTTTAGAGGCTCCCTCCACCATGAATTGGTCCAAACTGGGCTGGTTAGAGGCTCCCTCCACCATGAATTTCCCAAAACTTGGCTGTTTAGAGGCTCCCTCCACCATGAATTTGCCCAAACTGGGCTGTTTAGAGGCTCCCTCCACCATTAATTGGTCCAAACTGGGCTGGTTAGAGGCTCCCTCCACCATGAATTTGCCCAAACTGGGGTGGTTAGAGGCTCCCTCCACCATTAATTGGTCCAAACTGGGCTGGTTAGAGGCTCCCTCCACCATGAATTTCCCAAAACTTGGCTGTTTAGAGGCTCCCTCCACCATTAATTGGTCCAAACTGGGCTGGTTAGAGGCTCCCTCCACCATGAATTTGCCCAAACTGGGCTGTTTAGAGGCTCCCTCCACCATTAATTGGTCCAAACTGGGCTGGTTAGAGGCTCCCTCCACCATGAATTTGCCCAAACTGGGCTGTTTAGAGGCTCCCTCCACCATGAATTGGTCCAAACTGGGGTGGTTAGAGGCTCCCTCCACCATGAATTGGTCCAAACTGGGGTGGTTAGAGGCTCCCTCCACCATTAATTGGTCCAAACTGGGCTGGTTAGAGGCTCCCTCCACAATTAATTGGTCCAAACTGGGCTAATTAGAGGCTCCCTCCACCATGAATTGGTCCAAACTGGGTTTTTTAGAGGCTCCCTCCACCATTAATTGGTCCAAACTGGGCTGGTTAGAGGCTCCCTCCACAATTAATTGGTCCAAACTGGGCTAATTAGAGGCTCCCTCCACCATGAATTGGTCCAAACTGGGTTTTTTAGAGGCTCCCTCCACCATGAATTTGCCCAAACTGGGCTGTTTAGAGGCTCCCTCCACCATGAATTGGTCCAAACTGGGCTGGTTAGAGGCTCCCTCCACCATGAATTGGTCCAAACTGGGGTGGTTAGAGGCTCCCTCCACCATTAATTGGTCCAAACTGGGCTGGTTAGAGGCTCCCTCCACCATTAATTGGTCCAAACTGGGCTGGTTAGAGGCTCCCTCCACCATGAATTTGCCCAAACTGGGGTGGTTAGAGGCTCCCTCCACCATTAATTGGTCCAAACTGGGCTGGTTAGAGGCTCCCTCCACAATTAATTGGTCCAAACTGGGCTAATTAGAGGCTCCCTCCACCATGAATTGGTCCAAACTGGGTTTTTTAGAGGCTCCCTCCACCATTAATTGGTCCAAACTGGGCTGGTTAGAGGCTCCCTCCACAATTAATTGGTCCAAACTGGGCTAATTAGAGGCTCCCTCCACCATGAATTGGTCCAAACTGGGTTTTTTAGAGGCTCCCTCCACCATGAATTTGCCCAAACTGGGCTGTTTAGAGGCTCCCTCCACCATGAATTGGTCCAAACTGGGCTGGTTAGAGGCTCCCTCCACCATGAATTTCCCAAAACTTGGCTGTTTAGAGGCTCCCTCCACCATTAATTGGTCCAAACTGGGCTGGTTAGAGGCTCCCTCCACCATTAATTGGTCCAAACTGGGCTGGTTAGAGGCTCCCTCCACCATTAATTGGTCCAAACTGGGCTGGTTAGAGGCTCCCTCCACCATGAATTTCCCAAAACTTGGCTGTTTAGAGGCTCCCTCCACCATTAATTGGTCCAAACTGGGCTGGTTAGAGGCTCCCTCCACCATGAATTTGCCCAAACTGGGCTGTTTAGAGGCTCCCTCCACCATGAATTGGTCCAAACTGGGCTGGTTAGAGGCTCCCTCCACCATGAATTTCCCAAAACTTGGCTGTTTAGAGGCTCCCTCCACCATGAATTGGTCCAAACTGGGCTGGTTAGAGGCTCCCTCCACCATGAATTGGTCCAAACTGGGGTGGTTAGAGGCTCCCTCCACCATTAATTGGTCCAAACTGGGCTGGTTAGAGGCTCCCTCCACAATTAATTGGTCCAAACTGGGCTAATTAGAGGCTCCCTCCACCATGAATTGGTCCAAACTGGGTTTTTTAGAGGCTCCCTCCACCATGAATTTGCCCAAACTGGGCTGTTTAGAGGCTCCCTCCACCATGAATTGGTCCAAACTGGGCTGGTTAGAGGCTCCCTCCACCATGAATTTCCCAAAACTTGGCTGTTTAGAGGCTCCCTCCACCATTAATTGGTCCAAACTGGGCTGGTTAGAGGCTCCCTCCACCATTAATTGGTCCAAACTGGGCTGGTTAGAGGCTCCCTCCACCATTAATTGGTCCAAACTGGGCTGGTTAGAGGCTCCCTCCACCATTAATTGGTCCAAACTGGGCTGGTTAGAGGCTCCCTCCACCATTAATTGGTCCAAACTGGGCTGGTTAGAGGCTCCCTCCACCATGAATTTGCCCAAACTGGGCTGTTTAGAGGCTCCCTCCACCATGAATTGGTCCAAACTGGGCTGGTTAGAGGCTCCCTCCACCATGAATTTCCCAAAACTTGGCTGTTTAGAGGCTCCCTCCACCATTAATTGGTCCAAACTGGGCTGGTTAGAGGCTCCCTCCACCATGAATTGGTCCAAACTGGGGTTTTTAGAGGCTCCCTCCACCATGAATTGGTCCAAACTGGGGTTTTTAGAGTCTCCCTCCACCATGAATTGGTCCAAACTGGGGTTTTTAGAGTCTCCCTCCACCATGAATTGGTCCAAACTGGGGTTTTTAGAGGCTCCCTCCACCATGAATTTGCCCAAACTCTGCTGGTTAGAGGCTCAATCCACCCTGATTTTCAAAACAAATGTTGGTGCCAACCTCAACTTACTACAAGGGCCAAATTCACTGCTGGTGACAAGCTCTCCTCACTGCAAGTGCCAAATACACATGTTTCAAGGTGTTTTCCTACTGTCAGAGAGGTGGTATTGAGTGTGTAAAGTGTGTAGTTGTTAGGCTGTGATGTTGGGGTAATAGAGGGTCTTTGGTGTGTTAGATGCCCCCAGACATGCTTCCCCTGCTGTCCCAGTGTCATTCCAGAGGTGTTGGCATCATTTCCTGGGGTGTCATAGTGGACTTGGTGACCCTCCAGACACGGATTTGGGTTTCCCCCTTAACGAGTATCTGTTCCCCATAGACTATAATGGGGTTCGAAACCCGTTCGAACACACGAACATTGAGCGGCTGTTCGAATCGAATTTCGAACCTCGAACATTTTAGTGTTCGCTCATCTCTAATTGTAGACATTTCTTTACAAACACTCCACATTTTAGGAGCTCAAAAGTAATTGGACAAATAAACATAACCCAAACAAAATATTTTTATTTTCAATATTTTGTTGCGAATCCTTTGGAGGCAATCACTGCCTTAAGTCTGGAACCCATGGACATCACCAAACGCTGGGTTTCCTCCTTCTTAATGCTTTGCCAGGCCTTTACAGCCGCAGCCTTCAGGTCTTGCTTGTTTGTGGATCTTTCCGCCTTAAGTCTGGATTTGAGCAAGTGAAATGCATGCTCAATTGGGGTAAGATCTGGTGATTGACTTGGCCATTGCAGAATGTTCCACTTTTTTGCACCCATGAACTCCTGGGTAGCTTTGGCTGTATGCTTGGGGTCATTGTCCATCTGTACTATGAAGCGCCGTCCCATCAACTTGGCAGCATTTGGCTGAATCTGGGCTGAAAGTATATCCCGGTACACTTCAGAATTCATCCGGCTACTCTTGTCTGCTGTTATGTCATCAATAAACACAAGTGAGCCAGTGCCGCCATTGAAAGCCATGCATGCCCATGCCATCACGTTGCCTCCACCATGTGTTACAGAGGATGTGGTGTGCCTTGGATCATGTGCCGTTCCCTTTCTTCTCCAAACTTTTTTCTTCCCATCATTCTGGTACAGGTTGATCTTTGTCTCATCTGTCCATAGAATACTTTTCCAGAACTGAGCTGGCTTCTTGAGGTGTTTTTCAGCAAATGTAACTCTGGCCTGTCTATTTTTGGAATTGATGAATGGTTTGCATCTAGATGTGAACCCTTTGTATTTACTTTCATGGAGTCTTCTCTTTACTGTTGACTTAGAGACAGATACACCTACTTCACTGACAGTGTTCTGGACTTCAGTTGATGTTGTGAACGGGTTCTTCTTGACCAAAGAAAGTATGCGGCGATCATCCACCACTGTTGTCATCCATGGACGCCCAGGCCTTTTTGAGTTCCCAAGCTCACCAGTCAATTCCTTTTTTCTTAGAATGTACCCGGCTGTTGATTTTGCTACTCCAAGCATGTCTGCTATCTCTCTGATGGATTTTTTCTTTTTTTTTCAGCCTCAGGATGTTCTGCTTCACCTCAATTGAGAGTTCCTTTGACCGCATGTTGTCTGGTCACAGCAACAGCTTCCAAATGCAAAACCACACACCTGGAATCAATCCCAGACCTTTTAACTACTTCAGTGATTACAGGTTTACGAGGGAGACGCCTTCAGCGTTAATTGCAGCCCTTAGAGTCCATTGTCCAATTACTTTTGGTCCCTTGAAAACGAGGAGGCTATGCATTACAGAGCTATGATTCCTAAACCCTTTCTCCGATTTGGATGTGGAAACTCTCATATTGCAGCTGGGAGTGTGCACTTTCAGCCCATATTATATATATATAATTGTATTTCTGAACATGTTTTAGTAAACAGCTAAAATAACAAAACTTGTGTCACTGTCCAAATATTTCTGGCCCTAACTGTATCTGTGGATAAATGGTGACTATTGTCTGCGGCTATGCCATGTGCCGCTACTCCTCACACCCGCATACTCTGAAGCACACGTTACTACTAGAGATGAGCGAGTAGTGAAATATTCGAGATTCGATATTAGTTTAGAGTAGAGCCTCAATATCCGACTACTCAATCAAATATTGAATCTCATTATAGTCTATGGGAAAAAATGCTCGTTTCAGGGGAAACCACTATTCGACTAAGGAGAGTCACCAAGTCCACAAGTAGTACGAGGAGAGTGTTTAGGAGGAGCGCTGTGCAGTTAAAGCGCACAGACCCCATAGACTATAACGGGTCCGTGCGCTTTAACTGCACAGCACTTGCAGTTGCACTGATATTCCGTTCGGGGGAGGGGGGGGCTCCTGCGGACTCCTTCTGGACAGGAGGCAAGCTCTAATGTGAACTTACTCATCCTGCAGAAACAGCGTTGATTGGCCAAATGCTGTACACTGTATAGCATTCGGCCAATCAATGCTGGTTCTGAATTGAATCTTTTCTGTGACTAGGAGTAGTATTTGAACGAGTAAGAGTATTTTGAGTACCGTAGTATTCTACTGAATACCTACTCGATCGAATACTACTCGCTCATCTCTAGTTACTACCATGTTTCTGCTTAGTCCCTACTTTTGGCACATACTACATGTCTACATGTGCACCCTACAATTGCAGTTATTTACCTCGGTATCTGAGGAAGGTGGTAAATCACCGAAACGTCTGAGAAAGACCTAAGCAAGTTATTTGACGTTATATAGCGAATACTGCCTGACTATTACTATATATCACTGCAGGAAGGACAGTACTGATGGTGCCAATGGTGAAACACCAATAAATTATATCTTCACTTTACATCACAAATTGCAGAGCTCGGACTTATCTCTGCATAAGGTCACACTGTGTGAATATTACACAGGATTAGTAAATCTGCCCCAGTGCTTTCTGTTCTCTTCTGTCTTGTACAGATCAGCTATGGAGCCACCGACCCCTCATTATCTGATAGACTCCTCTATCCACATGTTTTCCGGTCAGTCCAAAATAGTCACATCCACTATATGGTGGTCACCGAACTGTTGGAGCACTTTGGCTGGACCTGGGTTGGGATTTTAGTATCAGATGATGAAAATGGAGAGAAAGAACTGCAGATACTGAGACAGTCCATGAGAGAGCGCGGGATCTGTGTGGCCTATACCGTTAAATATACAGAAAATATAGATACGAATATAGATTATAATGATCAGATATTACGGGTATTCCACAATCCACAAGTCAGGGTCATTATACTGTGCGGGACCTTCAATGGTAAGTTTCATCTTGTGACACAGGATCCTGCATTTCTAATTCTTGATAAGACTTTCATCCTTCCACCATCCTTTACCTTTACTTCTCTCATTACTCCTTACTGGTTGTCAGTATATAATAGAAGTCTAGTCGTGGACTTTTCATCAGAGACTTTTCAAGCAATGAAAGATTTTGAGAAAAACTACAAGAAACTCCCCAATATTTTCAAAGAAGAAAGTTTCTGGGAAGATTTGGATTTAATGGTAAAAGAGGAGAAAGATTCCTTCATTTCACTCACAGCTGAAATATATAATCAGAGTTTTCCGTTTATTATTCCAAGTATCAGATATTTCCTCACATCGGGCGTCTCTCCAAGACTGTACGAGGCTGTAGAAGTCCTGGCGAAAGCTCTCCATGAAATGTTCTTATATATAAAAGACAAATCTCCAGAAAATCCAATAACCGGACTTACACAATACACACAGAAGTTACAGCGCCACCTACAGAGGATGAAGAGTCCACTGGACCCAATGAGACCTTCCTATTACTTTAATGAGCAGGGGGAAGCCGTACATGGATATAAGATAATATACAGGCTATATATACATGAGACCATACGTGAGGACATTGTAGGAAATGTTACCCCATGGGCTGTCAGTGGTCAGAAGCTTTATATAAATACCTCGTCTATAACCTGGAGACACACACAGGAGGTAAGAAGCCTTCCATTATACATGTGACTATGTAACGCTTCTGTCTGCCCTTATACATCATTATATAGGTTACCTATAGGATTCCTCTACATCAGCTCTTCTGTTACTTTGCACTTACATTATTGGACATTACTTACATTTTTCAGTATTTCTGTAAATTACAGTCTATTAACCCCTTAAGGACACAGCCCAATAGTACGTTAAGGACCAGGCCTCGTTTTTCCAAACTGACGTGTCACTTTAAATGGCAAGAACTTTGAGGCGCTTTAACTTACACAAGTGATTTTGAGATGTTTTTTCGTGACACATTATACTTTATGTTACTGGTAAAATCTAATCAATATTTGTGTATTTATTATCAAAAAAATAGGAAATTTGATGGAAATTGCAAAAAATCTAAATTTTCAAAATGTGAACTGCTTTGCTTTTCAAACAGATACAGTCCTATGAAAATGTTAGTGCCCCCCTATTAATCTTAATCATTTTTAGTTGTAAATATTCTGGTGTTTGCCATGTCAGTCTGATATATCTAATAACTGATGGACACAGTAATATTTCAGGATTGAAATGAGGTTTATTGTACTAACAGAAAATGTATAATATGCATTAAACCAAAATGTGACCGGTGCAAAAATTTTGGTCCCCTTTAGAGATGAGCGAACAGTAAAATGTCCGAGGTTCGATATTAGTTTCGAGTAGCTCCTCAATATTCGACTACTCGAATATCGAACCCTATTATAGTCTATGGGGGGAAAATGCTCGTTTCAGGGGTAGGGAATGTCCGATCAAATTATACTTACCAAGTCCACGAGTGAGGGTCGGGCTGGATCCTCCGTGCAGTCTTCTCCTTGCAGCGTCCCCACGGCATCTTCCGGCACTACAAGCGGACACGCGCAGTCGGCTCTGCACAGACCCGATGCCTGGCAGAGTGAATGAAGAGCCGGAAGACGCCGCGGGGAAGCTGCACGGAGAAGACTTCTAAAGGTAGGAGAAGAACCAGCGTAGATTGGCTGACTGTATAGCATTCGGCCAATCAATGCTGGTTCTGCATCGAACTTTTACATTCGAACAGCGAGTGGTACTCGATCGAGTACGAGTATTTCGAATACCGTAGTATTTGATCGAATACCTACTCGATCGAGTACTACTCACTCATCTCTAGTCCCCTTATCATTTTATTGATTTGAATACTCCTAAATACTTGTCACTGACTTACTGAAGCACAACATTGGTCCTGTAACCTCACTGAGCTTTGCACTTCATAACCAGGTGTATCCAATCATGAGAATAGGTATTTAAGGTGGCCAATGGCGAGTTGTTCTCCTATCTGAATCTCCTCTGAAGAGCGGCATCATGGGCTACTCAAAGCAACTCTCAAATGATCTGAAAACAAAGATTGTTCCACATAGTTGTTCAGGGGAAGGAGACAAAAAGTCTCAGAGATGTAACCTGTCAGTTTCCACTGTGAGGAACATAGTAAGGAAATGGAAGAGCACAGGGACAGTTCTTGTTAAGCCCAGAAGTGGCAGGCCAAGAAAAATATCAGAAAGGCAGAGAAGAAGAATGGTGAGAACAGTCAAGGACAACCCACAGACCACCTCCAAAGAGCTGCAGCATCATCTTGCTGCAGATGGTGTCACTGTGCATCGGTCACAATACAGCGCACTTTGCACAAGGAGAAGCTGTATGGGAGAGTGATGAGAAAGAAGACGTTTCTGCAAGCACGCCACAAACAGAGTCGCCTGAGCGATGCAAAAGCACATTTGGACAAGCCAGCTTCATTTTGGAAGAAGGTCCTGTGGACTGATGAAATAAAGATTGAGTTGTTTGGTCATACAAAAAGGCGTTATGCATGGCATCCAAAAAAAACAGCATTCCAAGAAAAACACATGCTACCCACTGTAAGATTTGGTGGAGGTTCCATCATGCTTTGGGGCTGTGTGGCCAATGCCGGCACCGGGAATCTTGTTAAAGTTGAGGGTCGCATGGATTCCACTCAGTATCAGCAGATTCTTGAGAATAATGTTCAAGAATCAGTGACGAAGTTGAAGTTACGCCGGGGATGGATATGTCAGCAAGACAATGATCCAAAACACCGCTCCAAATCCTCAGGCATTCATGCAGAGGAACAATTACAATGTTCTGGAATGGCCATCCCAGTCCCCAGACCTGAATATCATTGAACATCTGTGGGATGATTGGAAGCGGGCTGTCCATGCTCGGCCACCATCAAACTTAACTGAACGCGAATTGTAAAGAGGAACGGTCCAAAATCCCTTCATCCAGGATCCAGGAACTGATTAAAAGCTACAGGAAGCGACTAGAGGCAAAAGGAGGATCTACTAAATATTAATGTCACTTTTCTGTTGGGGTGCCCAGACTTTTGCACCGGTCACATTTTGGTGTAATGCATATTGCACATTCTCTGTTAGTACAATAAACCTCATTTCTATCCTGAAATATTACTGTGTCCATCAGTTATTAGATAGATCAGACTCACATGGCAAACACCAGAATATTTACAGCGATTAATAGGGGGGCACTAACTTTTTCATAGGACTGTAGTTATACCACACAAATACATGAATAAATATTATCTCTCTCTTAATTTATTTGGAAGTTACGAGGCTTACATGTTAAACAGCGATGTTCCAGATTTACAAGAAAATTTTCCAAACAAATTTTTTAGGGACCACTTCAGTTCTGAAAGGAATTATAAAGGACTATATAATAGAAGCCCCCATAAATCACCCCATTTTCAAAACTGCACCTCTAAAATAATTCAAAACAACATTTGGGAAGGGTTTTTTTTAACCTTTTAAGTATTTCATGGAAATTAAAACAATATGGAAGCGAAAGACATTTCATTTTTTTTTTCTATAATACAATTATATAGCCCTAAAATTAACACATTCCCGAAGGGTTAAAGAAAAATTGCATCTGACCGTTTGTTGTGCAACTTCTCCTGAGTACAGAAATACCGCACATATGGGTGTAAACTTAGTTTTGGGCACATGGCAGCGCACAGAAGGGAAGGAGCGGCACTGGAGGTTTGAAAAGCAGATTTTGCTGGGGGGCGGAGTGTGACCGCGGCAGTAGATGGACGTGTAGTGCAGTGAGCTCCGTCTAAAAGGAGCAATAACCCTCGCAAATCTTCAGCTACTTACCCAAAAATGGTAAAACCTGGAAGAGCCAAATCCCTAGAAGCAGCAGGAACCCCCAAACCGCAGAAAAACCAAGGAGATCTTCAGAGATTCCTCAGAAAGAAATCCTCTTCTTCTCCAGCCCGCTCTCTCAAGATGGCGCCGACCTCTCGTCGAAAACAGGAAGCAGGAGAAGATTCAGTCCGAGACAGCGTGGCTGATGGTGAGCAACTAGATTTTGGTTTTGCTACTACCTCTAAAGCCTCTAAAGCTATCGCCAATGCTGTGAGTCAAGCCTTAAATCCAGTCCTTGCCGAACTTGCAGAGATCAAAGCCGAAATACTCAGTATGCTTGATACGTACAGTCCTATGAAAAAGTTTGGGCACCCCTATTAATCTTAATCATTTTTAGTTCTAAATATTTTGGTATTTGCAGCAGCCATTTCAGTTTGATATATCTAATAACTGATGGACACAGTAATATTTCAGGATAGAAATGAGGTTTATTGTACTAACAGAAAATGCGCAATATGCATTAAACCAAAATTTGACCGGTGCAAAAATATGGGCACCTCAACAGAAAAGTGACATTAATATTTAGTACATCCTCCTTTTGCAGAGATAACAGCCTCTAGTCGCTTCCTGTAGCTTTTAATCAGTTCCTGGATCCTGGATGAAGGGATTTTGGACCATTTCTTTCTACAAAACAATTCAAGTTCAGTTAAGTTAGATGGTCGCCGAGCATGGACAGCCCGCTCTCAAATGATCTGAAAACAAAGATTGTTCAACATAGTTGTTCAGGGGAAGGATACAAAACGTTGTCTCAGAGATTTAACCTGTCAGTTTCCACTGTGAGGAACATAGTAAGGAAATGGAAGACCACAGGGACAGTTCTTGTTAAGCCCAGAAGTGGCAGGCCAAGAAAAATATCAGAAAGGCAGAGAAGAAGAATGGTGAGAAGAGTCAAGGACAATCCACAGACACCTCCAAAGAGCTGCAGCATCATCTTGCTGCAGATGGTGTCACTGTGCATCAGTCAGCAATACAGCGCACTTTGCACAAGGAGAAGCTGTATGGGAGAGTGATGAGAAAGAAGCCGTTTCTGCACGTACGCCACAAATAGAGTTGCCTGAGGTATGAAAAAGCACATTTGGACAAGGCAGCTTCATTTTGGAAACAAAAATTGAGTTGTTTGGTTATAAAAAAAGGCGTTATGCATGGCGTCCAAAAAGAAACAGCATTCCAAGAAAAACACATGCTACCCACTGTAACATTTGGTGGAGGTTCCATCATGCTTTGGGGCTGTGTGGCCAATGCCGGCATCGGGAATCTTGTTAAAGTTGAGGGTCGCATGGATTCCACTCAGTATCAGCAGATTCTTCAGAATAATGTTCAAGAATCAGTGACGAAGTTGAAGTTACGCCGGGGATGGATATTTCAGCAAGACAATGATCCAAAACACCGCTCCAAATCCTCAGGCATTCATGCAGAGGAACAATTACAATGTTCTGGAATGGCCATCCCAGTCCCCAGACCTGAATATCATTGAACATCTGTGGGATGATTTGAAGCGGGCTGTCCATGCTCGGCGACCATCTAACTTAACTGAACTTGAATTGTTTGTCCAAAATACCTTTATCCAGGATCCAGGAACTGATTAAAGCTACAGGAAGCGACTAGAGGCTGTTATCTTTGCAAAAGGAGGATCTACTAAATATTAATGTCACTTTTCTGTTGAGGTGCCCATACTTTTGCACCGGTCAAATTTTGGTTTAATGCATATTGCACATTTTCTGTTAGTACAATAAACCTCATTTCAATCCTGAAATATTACTGTGTCCATCAGTTATTAGATATATCAAACTGAAATGGCTGTTGCAAATACCAAAATATTTAGAACTAAAAATGATTAAGATTAATAGGGGTGCCCAAACTTTTTCATAGGACTGTATATATATACACAGAATACTCAGTGTGCTTGATATATGAAGGTCCTAGAGAGACTGGTCCTGACACACCTACACCCCCTAGTGAGCTCCGCTCTGGACCCCCTCCAGTTTGCCTACCGGCCGGGCATTGGGCTAGATGACGCCATCATCCACCTTCTTCATAGAGCTCTCTCTCACCTGGAGAAACCCGGGAACACTGTGAGAATAATGTTCTTTGATTTCTCCAGTGCGTTCAACACCATCAGCCAGGACTACTGAGGGAGAAGCTGAACCTTGGTGGAGTGGACCATCACCTGTCCAACTGGATCCTAGACTACCTGACAACCCGCCCTCAGTATGTGAGAGCCCAGGACTGTGTGTCTGACACTGTGATCTGTAGTACGGGGGCACCACAAGGTCCAGTTCTTGCCCCATTTCTCTTCACACTGTACACTGCTGACTTTAGGCACAACTCCTCCAGCTGTTACTTACAGAAGTCCTCCGATGACTCTGCTATAGTCGGCCTTATCACTGATGGCGACGATAGGGAATACAGAGACTTAAATCGGGATTTTGTTGAATGGTGCCAGCAGAACCAGCTCAGGATTAATGCTGGGAAGACCAAGGAGATGGTGGTGAACTTTAGTAAACGGAGAGGTTCTCCGACCCCGGTGGAGATCCAGGGGACATGCATTGAGATAGTCAGGACCTATAAGTATCTGGATGTGATCCTCAATACTAAACTAGACTGGGCTGATCACCTGGGGGCGCTGCACAGAAAGGGTCACAGCAGACTCTACCTGCTCAGGAGGCTGAGGGCCTTTGGAGTCCAGGGGACACTTCTTAGGGCCTTCTTCAACTCTGTGGTTGCCTCAGCCATCTTTTTCGGTGTAGCCTGCTGGGGGAGCAGTATATCAACCAGGGACAGAAATAGACCTGACAGGCTGATCAGGAGGGCCAGCTCTGTTCTGGGGAGCCCCTTGGACCCAGTACAGGTGGTGGGTGACAGAAGGACACTGTCTGTGGTGACCTCCATGCGGGTGAACAAATCCCACCCCATGTATGGGACCCTGATGGGACTTGGCAGCACTGTAAGTGACCGTCTGCTTCACCCCAAGTGTGAGAAGGAGCGCTATTGCAAGTCCTTCCTTCCAACCGCGACCAGGCTGTATAATCTACATCAGACCAAGCGAAGATCACTCCGCACAGAGAACTAATGATTATGAATGTCCTCCTTCTTTCTTCTCTGTTCCTAAGCTGCTATGGACTCCTAGTATATCTTTCTCAGCATATGTGTGTCTACTACTTCTGTAATATTTACTGTGTATTACCATGTATCTGTATTACTATGCAGCTGAAACATACTGAAATTTCCCCACTGTGGGACTATTAAAGGATTATCTTATCTTATCTTATATACGTATATACAGTCCTATGAAAAAGTTTGGGCACCCCTATTAATCTTAATCATTTTTAGTTCTAAATATTTTGGTGTTTGCAGCAGCCATTTCAGTTTGATATATCTAATAACTGATGGACACAGTAATATTTCAGGATTGAAATGAGGTTTATTGTACTAACAGAAAATGCGCAATATGCATTAAACCAAAATTTGACCGGTGCAAAAGTATGGACACCCTTATCATTTTATTGATTTGAATACTCCTAACTACTTTTTACTGACTTACTGAAGCACAAAATTGGTTTTGTAACCTCAGTGAGCTTTGAACTTCATAGCCAGGTGTATCCAATCATAAGAAAAGGTATTTAAGGTGGCCAATTGCAAGTTGTTCTACTATTTGAATCTCCTCTGAAGAGTGGCATCATGGGCTACTCAAAACAACTCTCAAATGATCTGAAAACAAAGATTGTTCAACATAGTTGTTCAGCGGAAGGATACAAAACGTTGTCTCAGAGATTTAACCTGTCAGTTTCCACTGTGAGGAACATAGTAAGGAAATGGAAGACCACAGGGACAGTTCTTGTTAAGCCCAGAAGTGGCAGGCCAAGAAAAATATCAGAAAGGCAGAGAAGAAGAATGGTGAGAACAGTCAAGGACAATCCACAGACACCTCCAAAGAGCTGCAGCATCATCTTGCTGCAGATGGTGTCACTGTGCATCGGTCAACTATACAGCGCACTTTGCACAAATAGAAGCTGTATGGGAGAGTGATGAGAAAGAAGCCGTTTCTGCACGTACGCCACAAATAGAGTTGCCTGAGGTATGAAAAAGCACATTTGGACAAGGCAGCTTCATTTTGGAAACAAAAATTGAGTTGTTTGGTTATAAAAAAAAAGGCGTTATGCATGGCGTCCAAAAAGAAACAGCATTCCAAGAAAAACACATGCTACCCACTGTAAAATTTGGTGGAGGTTCCATCATGCTTTGGGGCTGTGTGGCCAATGCCGGCATCGGGAATCTTGTTAAAGTTGAGGGTCGCATGGATTCCACTCAGTATCAGCAGATTCTTGAGAATAATGTTCAAGAATCAGTGACGAAGTTGAAGTTACGCCGGGGATGGATATTTCAGCAAGACAATGATCCAAAACACCGCTCCAAATCCTCAGGCATTCATGCAGAGGAACAATTACAATGTTCTGGAATGGCCATCCCAGTCCCCAGACCTGAATATCATTGAACATCTGTGGGATGATTGGAAGCGGGCTGTCCATGCTCGGCCACCATCTAACTTAACTGAACTTGAATTGTTTGTCCAAAATCCCTTTATCCAGGATCCAGGAACTGATTAAAAGCTACAGGAAGCGACTAGAGGCTGTTATCTTTGCAAAAGGAGGATGTACTAAATATTAATGTCACTTTTCTGTTGAGGTGCCCATACTTTTGCACCGGTCAAATTTTGGTTTAATGCATATTGCGCATTTTCTGTTAGTACAATAAACCTCATTTCAATCCTGAAATATTACTGTGTCCATCAGTTATTAGATATATCAAACTGAAATGGCTGTTGCAAACACCAAAATATTTAGAACTAAAAATGATTAAGATTAATAGGGGTGCCCAAACTTTTTCATAGGACTGTATATACACGGAATACTCAGTGTGCTTGATATATACGTATATATATACACGGAATACTCAGTATGCTTGATATAATCAAATCAAATCAAATAAAAAAAAGCTTTATTGGCACGTCCGAATAGATATTTGGCATTGCCAAAGCTAGTAAAGTGGGAGGGGGGGGGGGAGTTGGACTCGGGTGGGTGGGTGGTGGGTATGGTGGGGGGTGGGGTGAGTGGTTTGGGATATAACAGTCCGTGGAGTCTCATCTTCCTCTTCGTTGGTGACTGCTATATGGGGAGGTGGAGGTGGGGGTGGGGTGGGGAGGGTGTATTGGGATAAATATAACAGTCCGTGGAGTCTCATCTTCCTCTTCGTTGGTGACCTCTATATGGGGAGGTGGGGGCGGGGCGGGTGTTTTGGGATAAATATAACAGTCCGTGGAGTCTCATCTTCCTTTTGTTTGGTGACAGCTGGACACGTATTGGGCAGCGATCTCCACAGTGGCCTCTTCTTCTCCCAGTAGGATGTAGAGTTTGCTCTTCTCGTCTGCAGATATGAAGTCTGGGATGTGGGCAGAGAGTCTTTGGTAGTAGACGGCCCTCACAGCTGAGTATTTGGTGCAGTGTAGCAGGAAGTGGGTCTCGTCTTCTAGGACCCCCTGGTCACAGTGCTGGCACAGTCTCTTCTCCCGTGGCTTGTACGTCTGCCTGTATCGCCCCGTCTCTATCTCTAGGTTGTGGACGCTCAGTCTGTACCGGCTCAGGGTCTGTCTGTGCTTGGGGTGGCGTATTCTCTCCAGGTAGGTGGCCATGGTGTAGTCCCTTTGTAGGGATTGGTACACGGTGAGTTTCTTGGAGTTATTTATTTCGTTTCTCCATTCTTCAATGTACCGCTCTCTGTTTGCCTCTGTGGTCGCCTTTATTTCGGCCTTGGTTATCATCTGTTGGTGTTTTTGGTTTGGTGGTTGGCTGCTGTTTGGTTGGTGAGTGTCTGGTTTGCTCCGGTGGCTTAGCCATGCTTGGTGGTGGTAGGAGTCGGGCTTGCTCCCCCGGATGTGTGCCTGGAAAGCTAGTGCCCTCTTCTGTATGGTGAGCCATAGGGGGAGTCTGCCTAGCTCTGCCCTGCAGGCTATGTTGGTGGTGTTGCGATGGACATGGAGCAGGTATTTGCAGAACTCCAGGTGGAAGTTCTCTGTTGGGCTGGAGTCCCACTTTGACTGGTCTGGGTAGGTGGCTGGGCCCCAAACCTCACTGCCATAGATAAGGATCGGGGAGATGACAGCGTCAAATATCTTCAGCCAGACCCTCACTGGTGGTTTGAGGTGGTACAGTTGTCTTCTGATGGCGTAGAAGGTTCTGCAGGCTTTTGCTTTCAGGGTTTCTATTGCTGCTTTGAAGCTTCCTGATTGGCTGAGCTCCAGCCCCAGGTAGGTGTAGCTGTTGGTTTTCTCCAGTGTGGAGCCATTCAGTGTGAATTTTGGGGTGGTGGAGGCTTTATTGTGGCCCTTCTTCTGGAATACCATGACTTTGGTCTTCTTCTGGTTGATGGGTAGGGCCCATGTGGTGCTGAATTTTTCCAGCACTGACAGGCTTTCTTGGAGGTCTTTCTCGGTGGGGGCCAGGAGTAGGAGGTCGTCGGCGTATAGCAGGAACTTCACCTCTCGATTGTTCAGGGTGAGGCCTGGGTTTATATACACGGAATACTCAGTATGCTTGATATATACGTATATATATATATACACGGAATACTCATACTTGAACTGGGCGCACGTTTTCCCAGGGGTTAGATTCTAGAACAGACTTGTCTTCTGTTTCTTAGAGTTTACTATGAACAGGCCAATAATTGTCTGACTACATGATAATGGGATGCCGCTATTCTCACCTCATCATAGGAACATTCTGCTGTGAGTAATCGCATGTATACAATAGAATCCTTGTGTGAATAGCGATCAGTCACTTATGCTTTTCCATAGGGGGGGCGTGGTTATTCTAGATCATGTGACCATTTCTGCACATGTGACCTGGTATCCATAGTAAGAGCTGTGATGCTCGGGAGCAGGCGGGAGTTCTTTCCGTGCAGACATTGCTGTGTAACACTCTTGCACCAGGTATGTATATCCCCTTATATAATGGCGGCCTGAGCATTAACCCCTGGGGTTCATTCCTAATCTTTGCTGTTCCTTGGCTTTGTGTTGTATAAATAATAGAGACATATGACTTGTTATAGCCGCACATATTAGCTGTTATAATATAGATGTTTGGAACATGTGAATGTATATATTCTGTGCATACATGTGTTATGTCTATGGTTATATGTATGTTCATCTCTTCATATGTGTTTGTGCTGTTTATTGACGTGTGTAGACATCACAGAGCAGGTGTGGAGGTTCTAATGTGAATGTGACGCAGCGGAGCCACAGGGGTATATAGACCCATACCTCCCAACTATCGACTGAAAACTGAAAGAGGGACAAAATGTGCGGCAAATTTAGCCCCACCCACTTTTATGTTGACTCCGCCCATTCTCATTCATTTTTCATGTGCGCCCCCCACACAGTATAATCCTCTTACAGTCACCCGTAAATTATAGCTTACAGCTTCATGTCCCCCCATCTCTGCCCCCAGATTCATGTCCCTCCATCTCTGCCCCCAGATTCATGTCCCCTCCATCTCTGCCCCCAGATTCATGTCCCCCCCCATCTCTGCCCCCAGATTCATGTCCCCCCATCTCTGCCCCCAGATTCATGTCCCCTCCATCTCTGCCCCCAGATTCATGTCCCCCCCATCTCTGCCCCCAGATTCATGTCCCTCCATCTCTGCCCCCAGATTTATGTCCCCTCCATCTCTACCCCCAGATTAATGTCCCCCCCATCTCTTCCCCCAGATTCATGTCCCCCCCATCTCTGCCCCCAGATTCATGTCCTCTCCATCTCTGCCCCCAGATTTATGTCCCCCATCTCTGCCCTCAGATTCATGTCCCCTCCATCTCTGCCCCCAGATTCATGTCTCCCAATCTCTGCCAAATGTGAGTTTACCTGATATGCATGATGATGAATTTTTCCCCTTGCAGGTGTTAGCCGGGGAAGAAGATGAAACTTCCCTACCTGGTCAACAGGTGTTAGATAACTTTGGAACCAAGTAAGTGAGAGACCCCACTCTGAGTACTGCTCGGGCCAATGTTACGGTAATAAATAACAGTACCACATGAACCAGAAACTGAGCAGAAATTTTCACATTTTCCCATGAGTGGAGATCTTATGTATCGGGTCACCAAGGTTAACAATGAAATTGTGGGACAACTTCTGGTGCCAAAACCGTAGCATGGTGCTAAGTATAGTGGACATCTGGGGACTAGCAAAATGCAAGAGAAGGTCCTCCAAAGGTTTTTTGGCCTAGGGTATATGAAGAAGTGAGAAGGAATTGTCAGACCTGTCCGACATGCCAGATACGTGCCCTATCACCACACTTACGTAGCATCTTGGTGCCACTTCCTATCATTGAGGAACTATTTGAGAAAATTGCAATGGACCTGGTGGGGCCCAGAGCCAAATCTGCTAGGGGACATCAATACATTCTCGTAGTATTGGACTATGCCACCCATTACCTGGAAGCAGTACCATTGCATCAAAAAATATTTCTCGGGAGTTGTTATACATGTTTTCTTGCACAGAGATCCCTAAAAAAATCCTTACTGACCAGGGTACCCCCTTTATGTCACATGTCATAGAGCTGTGAAAACTGTTTATAATCATGCACATCCATACATTGGTGTACCAACCCCAAACAGATGGATTAGTGGAGAGGTGAAAAAAAAAAAAAAAAAAACAGAAGCACATGCTAAAAAAGGTAGTGGAAAGGGATGGCTGGGAGTCAACTTTTGAGTTAGTCTATGGCCGGAATCCAAGGGGTTTGCTAGATATTTCCAAAAAGACCTTGGAAATTGAGGCCATTGAAGTGTCATTGAACATGTGGCCTAGATGCAGGACCGAACAGTGATGCTTATTGTCAAAGAGCATCTGCAAAGAGTTCAGGAAGCCAAGAGCAGAATTTATAACAGATCTGCCAGGGCGAGGGTCATTAATCCTGGGTAAAGGGTCCTGGTTTTACTACCCACTAGAGATGAGTGAACGCCGTTCAATCAAATAGGTATTTGATCGAATATCATGGCGTGCGATGTATTCATTCACAATAGGCAGTGAAAAAAATTGAAAAAAAAACTTTGGCTGCCGAAAACATGTGACCTCCCATTCATAATAACGGCCACCACCCTATTCGTGTCATTTCAGTGTTGGAGTGATAGGGAGAGCTTGTTCTGAGGGCGATAAAGTGCATTTAGATACAGTCAGTGCTTTTTAGCTTTGGTTAGGCAGGAAATAACAGCTCTTTTCAGAGTGTAATACATGATGCAGCGTAGCAGCAGGGGACGTGCGCGAGGACGTGGATATACCGCTGGGTATCCAATCCACAGTCCAGCTACTGGAGAGGGGCTGCCAGCATTGCCTCTCGTCAGTAGCAGCAGGGGACGTGAGCGAGGGCGTGCATACCCAGCTGGGTGCCCAGTCCACAGTCCAGCTACTGGAGAGGGGCTGCCAGCATTGCCTCTCGTCAGTAGCAGCAGGGGACGTGAGCGAGGGCGTGCATACCCAGCTGGGTGCCCAGTCCACAGTCCAGCTACTGGAGAGGGGCTGCCAGCATTGCCTCTCGTCAGTAGCAGCAGGGGACGTGGGGAGGACGTGCATACCCAGCTGGGTGCCCAGTCCACAGTCCAGGTACTGTAGAGGGGATGCCACCAATGTCCTTCGTCATCATGAGCAGGGGACGTGCACTAGGATGTGGATACCCAGCTGTATATCCACTCCACAGTCCAGGTACTGGAGAGGGGCTGCCAGCAGCAGCAGGGGACATGGGTGAGGATGTGGATAACCAGCTGGGCATCCACTCCACAGTCCAGGTACTGGAGAGAAGCTGCCAGCACCCAATTTACTCTTCCCCCTCCTCCTACAACCCCAGCCCCTACTTCTGAATGTGAATTATATATTTCCATTATCCCTCCCCCCCCAGGGGTTGCAACTCAGTTTTTTAGGGCTCCTCCCAAGGGCCTGAAAATTAATGTTTTAGGGCTCCTCCCAATGTCTTGAAAATTAATGTTTTAGGGCTCCCCCTAAGGGCCTGAAATCTAATATTTTTAGGGGTCACCCCAAGGACCAAAAAATGAGACACTACTGCGGCATGGCTCTAGTCACCAAAAGGGCATAAAACACTGTATATAAAAGGCTGTACTCACTCCAAGGGCCAAAAACACTGCTGGTGCAAGGCTCTACTCATGCCAAGGGCCAAAAGCACTGTATTTTAAAGGCTCTACTCACACCAAGGGCCAAAATCTGTATCTCTGCTGTTTAAAGGCTCAAGTCACCCAAAGAAGCAACAAATCTCTGCTGGTGCAAGGCTGAACTAAGTTAAAGAGCCTAAAACTCTGCCGGTAGAGGCTGAAGTCACCTGAAGGGCCTCAATCTCTGCTGGAGCTCAGCTTAAGGGCCTGGAACATAATTTGGAAGGGCTCACGTTAAGGGCTAGAAAAGTGAATTTTGGTAGGTCTTACAACATCACACACACACACACACACACACACACACACACACACACACACACACACGACAGTTAAGGGTGAGGGCTTTTGGATTTCCCATTGTCTCTTCCATCTGTGGTTGTCATGGGCAACGTGATATAAAGGGGGGCTTGGTAATGTATTTTGAGCTAAAATTGGGGTTTGTGTCCATCCATTTGGGGAGTAAAGAAGGTTTCCAGGTATTTTCCCACTTTGATAGAGGTTTTTTGGAATGTGTAAAGTGTGTAGTTGTTAGGCTGTGATAGTGGGGTAATAGAGGGGCTTTGGTGTGTTAGATGCCCCCAGACATGCTCCCCCTGCTGGCCCAGTTGCATTTTAGAGGTGTTGGTATCATTTCCTGGGGTGTCATAGTGGACTTGGTGACTCTCCTGAGGTGAATGGTGGGATCCCCTGTAGTGAAGCATTTTCTCCCATAGACTATAATGGGGTTCCATATTCCTTCCAATAGTCACATATTGAGATGCTTTTCGGAACGAATAACTAACATTGAATATTTTACTGTTTGCTCATCTCTACTACCCAATGTTGAAAGTAAGTTTCTGGTGAAGTAGGAGGATCCCTGTGAAATTTTAGAAAAGTTGATGGAGGTGAACTATAAGGAGGGCTGGTTTTAGACAAAGTGGGGCCCTGGGTAAACCTAAAAGCGGGGCCCCCATAAAATAACATTCCAACCCCATCATATTCAGGCATTTCAGAAGTCAGGGCTGCACTTTCAGCAGTAGTGATGTAGTCTCAAAAGATCAGGGATACAAAACAAATTGTTAACATATAAATAATTGTGTACTGCTATACTGTGGAGAATTATTCCCACTATACAGACAATTACCAGAAAATACACATCATGTATAGACCAACACCATCTCTATACAAGGCCCAGATAGGACACGACCTCCACACTGTGACTACCGCCATTACATTGTATAATCATAGACCATAGCCGCGCACTACACAGACTCCTAACCTAATAAACATCCCATCAATTAAAGGGTTTTCCCACCCCAAATTGATTCTTTTATACTGATAACCGATCCACAAGACAACTCATTGGTATGTCAGTATATAAGCTGTCAGGGTTCAACACCCAAACCCCACACCGATCAGCTGTACTAGAAGCTTCCGGGTGCCAGGCGCTGCTAGTGGACCGGATCCGCACAGTTACTATTCAAATAATAGGAGCGACATTGCAATTACCCAGAACCACCACTATACAGTGGGTGGTGCTGCTGTGCCAGTCCTATTACTTGAATAGTAGCGGTGCTGAAAAGAAAATGGCCGCTTACACAGGAAAATTGCCGCAGGCATGTGTAGTCAGCTCTGCCCGAGACCCGACAGCAGAGCTGACTGCGCATGCCTAGAAATTTGACGCCAGTACTGTAAGAAGACGGGGAGAGAGGGCGTTCCAGAAGAAGATAGAAGCAATGCTGGAGAGTTCTCTCGCACCATTGGGGACGCCCCCAGTGCTGAGAGAGCACTCATTTGCATACCAAAAAAAAACATGATTTCTACCGAATGGTGTCGTGGAGAGATATCTAAAGGTAGGAGGAGAAGAGACTTTTGTAAGGCTATTCCTACGTGTTATTGAGAAAAAATGTGATTTTAATGGTAGAATCCCATTAATGACACACAAATCTCATTTTGTTGCATAGCGCCCCCCAGAAATTGCTGCAGTTCTCATTTATACATCATTATTAATAATACAGATTTACTATTGTGTAGGGGAGAGTTTGGGGAACATTTTTGTTATATAGTTTAATAATATGTTTTACTTCCTTTAAGTAGGAAAAAGGCTCTAAAGTTCTCCCCAGCAATGCTCTGCCTAAGCTAGTCATGAGGGACTATAGGAGTGTGAGGTCACTGATGATGTCATAGTTAGAGATGAGCGAACAGTAAAATATTTGATATTCGTTATTCGTTCTGAAAAGCATCTCAATATTCGACTATTCGAAGAAATATGGAACCCCATTATAGTCTATGGGAGAAAATGCTTCACTACAGGGGATCCCACCATTCACCTCAGGAGAGTCACCAAGTCCACTATGACACCCCAGGAAATGATGCCAACACCTCTGCAATGCAACTGGGCCAGCAGGGGGAGCATGTCTGGGGGCATCTAACACACCAAAGCCCCTCTATTACCCCAACATCACAGCCTAACAACTACACACTATACACACTCACTACAACCTCTATCACAGTGGGGGGAAAATACCTGGAAACCTTCTTTACTCCCCAAATGGAGGGACACAAACCCCAATGTAAGCTCCACAAACATTACCAAGCCCCCCTTTATATCACGTTCCCCATGACAACCACAAATGGAATAGGCAATGGGAAATCCAACAGTCCCCACCGTGAACGGTCATTGTGTGTGTGTGTGATGTGGTAAGGCCTTCCAAAATACACTTAACATGAGCCCTTCCAAATTAAGTTACAGTCCCTTAAGCTGAGCTACCAGCAGAGATTGAGGCCCTTCAGGTGACTTCAGCCTCTACCTGCAGAGATTTAGGCACTTTAACTTAGTTCAGCCTTGCACCAGCAGAGATTTGTTGGTTCTTTGGGTGAGTGGAGCCTTTAGAAAGCAGTGTTTTTTGACCTTCAGGTGACTAGAGCCATGCAGCAGCAGTGTATTATTTCTGGCCCTTCAGGTGAGCCCTAAAAAATTAGATTTCAGGCCCTTGGGGGAGCCCTAAAAAATTATTTTGCGGAGCCACACGGTGGCTCAGTGGTTAGCACTGCAGCCTTGCAGTGCTGGAGTCCTGGTGTTCAAATCCCGACAAGGGTATAAATCCATCTGCAAGGAGTTTGTATGTTCTCCTCATGTTTGCATGGATTTCCATCCCATATTCCAAAGACATACTGATAGGGAAAAATGTGCATTGTGAGCTCTTTGTGGGGCTCACAATCTACATTTAAAAAAAAATAAAAAAATTGACTTGCAGGCCCTTGAGGCGTATCCATGAAAAATTAAAGTTTTTTAACAATTACATAACTGTGAAGGGGCTGGGTTTGGAGGAGGAGGAAGATGAGTGAATTGGGTGCTGGCAGCTCCTCTCCAGTACCTGGACTGTGGAGCGGATACCCAGCTGGATATCCACGTCGACGTCCTCACCCACGTCCCCTGCTGCATGATTTGCAGTTTCACTGTATGTATACAGTGTTCCTGCAGTGTAGCTCTGAAAAGAGCTGTTTTTTCCTGCCTATAAAACACTACAATCTGTTTCTCACACTGAGAACAAGCTCTCCCTATCACTCCAAAACGACAATGAGACGAAGATGGCGGCCTTTTTCAATTCCTCTGTTGTCATAGTTCCTGTCCCACCTCCCCAGCGCAGTTATTGGTGCAAAAAAAAAAAAAAGCGCTAGGAAGGTGGGAGGGGATACGGATTTTTACTGTGTTTGCGGCCTGGTATTCGATTGGAATCGAATACATCGAACAGCCTGATATTCAAATTCCTATTCGATCGAACGGTGTTCGCTCATCTCTAGTCGTACTCATGTCTGTTTTGTAAAAAGTCAAATCATAATGTAAAATCTTTGCCCTCTGGCCGCATGCTGCAGCGCAGGAGATGTGTCCGGCTATAATTCCTTGTTTTAGGTTTTTCTTGTATTGTCTGAACACTGTCCAATTCCCTCATTTCGGTGATTGATTTTCCACCATACCCATCTCCTTCACCTTGGGTTCCCTCTGCTCCTCTAATAGTTATTCTTAGCCTTCCTTGTATGATTGACTACCTATCTTCCTATCAGGTCTGGGGCGGGTTCTTCCTTCCTATTTGTTTGCTCAAAGTCACGTTGGTGTTTGCTATTGCCTCGTGTGCGCTGGCTGTTACTCTTGTTGTTTGTTACCTCTATTCATATTTTTGACCTCTGGCTTTACTTTTGACTATTCTCTTGGATTTGGATTCTGTACTGCGCTACTTGACTGTAACCATCCCCTTGACTAGCTGACCTCACTTTTGTTGTTTGTCTGTGTAGTGTTGTAGTGAGGATGCAGGTCTTCTGGAATAAGTCCACTATGAGATGGTTACTCTTGTAGATCAGAACACTTTATTCCATGCTCCATCATGGCTCCCTGTCTAACAACTCCTCCCCCTAAGCTCAGCTCCTCCTCCATTACTACCTCACTGTTGCTAGGCAGATAAAGCAGAATAAGTAAGCAGAACAGAACATACAGAACATACTTATAACAACATCACAGTCTGTGTTCTGTATCATCACTTATATCTTAAGTAGGGACTGCCGCCCAGTTGTCGCCTGTCGCCTAGGGCAGTTCAGGCAAGTAGGCAGACATATTAGGGCTCATTGTCTTGTTGTGCCCCTCCTCCCAGGGTTCACCAGCAGCTAGTGGGGAATTGCTCTTGTAGCATTTCCCTTACACACGAAAGCTGCCATTTTGTGAGGATAGAGATTGCATCAGGTAGGGTATATTGAATCAAACACTCACACTAATGTAAAAAGGGATGAAGAAAGAACAAGAAACTCCATATCTCATTCACTGACCTGGAGACACCTCATGGACACTTCACCTTCTATAGTCCACCCTCCAAGATCACCTCATTACTTCTATCACACATGGACATTCTGTGTCGCTCCACTGAAGGTTCTTGTCTTCTCCTTCAGATCCCAGTATCCCGCTGCTCAGAGCCATGTTTACCTGGAAGCAGGAAGAAAACAAGAGAAACAATTCACACCTGCTGCTATGACTGCGCGCCATGTTCAGAGGGAGAGATCTCTAATGTAACTGGTAAATGATAGTAGGAGTAGTAGTACTGTATTGAATCACTCGCACGTTCATGTCACCTCCACCTCAAAAACATCTCCAGAATACACCCTTTCCTCACCAGAGATACACTAAAGACACTTATTGTTTCTCTGATTCATTCTCGCCTTGACTACTGTAACTCCTTACTTATCGGTCTTCCCCTCACTAAACTCTCCCCTCTACAATCTATTCTGAATGCAGCGGCCAGGCTCCTCTATCAGGCTAGACCGGGGACCTCAAACTTTTGAAACAGTGGGCCGGAGGCAGAGCAAGTCTCACAGACATCGGGAGCGGTGCCCTCCAATAGGTAAAGTGAAGTGCACTCCATGGCCTGCCCCGAGCTCACCAGGAGCTTCATTATAAATGCACGCCTGCCGGCGTTGTCGGTGGGGCCAGACAGAAGTGCTTGGTGGGCCGCATGTGGCCCACAGGCCGCAGTTTGAGGACCCCTGGTCTAGACGCTATAGCGATGTCTCTGGTGTGTGCCAGTTGCTACCTGTTGCTGCCTATTCATTAGAGAGTAAAATATAAAGTTCTCCCCCTCCCCCACAAGGCTCTCCATAATGTCGCACCGCCATACATTTCCTCCCTCATCTCTGTCTACCGCCCAACCCGTGCTCTCCGCTCACTCAATGACCTAACACTAACATATATACAAGACTTCTCCCGAGCTGCACCACTTCTCTGGAATGCTCTACCCCAGACAATCAGAGTAACTCCCAATTTCTACAGTTTCAAACGCAAACTAAAGACGCATCTTATCAGACAGGCCGATCACAATGTCTAACGTAAACCCTTCCCCCTCCTCTGTCCCCGCCCCCACATTACCCCACATGATATGATGTCATCTCAGGATAACTCCATAGGTCCAAGCTCCATCCACATATTAAAGGACACGACTGGTGACGGCTCATAAAGTCTTATGTTTGTGTAATGACAGTCACCTCTATTACAAATGGATCTGACCTCTGTATAAGCAATGCCGTCCCTGCTACCTCTTGTGTCACCCCCTCTACCTCATAGATTGTAAGCTCTTGTGAGCAGGGTCCTCAGTCCCATTGTGTGAAATGATTTTCTTTGTAATGTATCTTTCTGTCTGTATCTGAACCCTACAAATTGTACAGCGCTGCGGAATATGTTGGCGCTATATAAATAACATTTATTATTATTATTATTATTATTATTATTATTATTATTATTAGTGTGATGATGTTCTAGTAGGAGTAGTAGTACTGTTTAACTGAAATAACTTGTAACAAGCTTCACATCCTATTACAATAGATAATAATCATATTGTGATGTAATAAAAATAAAACATGTTTTGAAAATCTGGACATCTCATGATACACATATCTGGACATCTCATGATACACATATCTGGACATCTCATGATACACATATCTGGACATCTCATGATACACATATCTGGTCATCTCATGATACACATATCTGGTCATCTCATGATACACATATCTGGACATCTCATGATACACATATCTGGACATCATAAAGCCAATTATTACAGAAAGTGACAGAATCCCAATAGAATAAAAGAATCTCATCGCAAAATAAATAAAAATACATCAATTTATTGAATATAAAAATACATTTGCTTATAAACATGAGGACTACAGCAGATTTTTGGCAACACCCCCAGAATGGATATACATGACAATATATAACACTCAGAACAAACCAAGAGATGGCTAGTGATGAGATAAATCCAATAAGCAATGACATAGTGTATGTATAATAGCTAATCTCAGAGCCGCCCTCATATTGTCATGTATGTCTATTCTGGGGGTGGTGACAAGAAACCGCTGTGGTCTCATGTTTATAAGTATAGGTAATTTTTGTATTTAGTAAAATTGATGTATTTTGATATATTTCGGGATGAGCTCCTTGTTTTCTATCTGGATTACAGGTTCGGCCAGTAGTAAAGGTAAGGCAGGACACATCTGTATGACCATTGTATCCATTTACCCTCATCCCTGTTATAAGGCCATAATGGCTAAGTATTATTTGCTGTATCTTGTCATTATGACATTCTAGGAATTATAATTGTTTCGGTTTTTTCTCATTGTTATCATATCGGGACGTTTCCTTCACAATGAGTTTTATAAATTTTCTTATTAACCAAAATTCACAATCTCACAAACCAACTTTAGTGTTCTCCATGCTTTGTGAACTCTGAACCAAAAAAAATGGAAAATCAAGAAACATAGGGACATAATTGACAACATGTATATCATAGTATAAAGGCTGTACAGTACAGGAGTGACGTCACACTCACAAGATCACTCCTTATTGTCTCCTCTTACAGACCTGGACAGTGACCAGACACGAAGATGTAACATAACTCCAGCAAAGTTTTATGTTCCCAGTACAAGGCTCCAGTATGTGAGTGCAGGAACACAGCCTGATGGTTATGGGCTCTGATAGTCTTACAATAGTAGTCGTGTGGTTTATGGGGAATGTGTTTTATCCAAACCACCCCTTTACATACCCACATATGCTGCCCCCGACGTCTGCAGATTTACCCCACCTATAACATAGGTCCTTTATAATATCTAATATGTAATGAAATCTTCCTACAGATGCCGACAGCTGCAGTAAGTGCCAAAGTGCCGAATGGCCGAATGAGAAGAGAGACCGATGTCTGCCCAAAGTAATGGAATTCATCTCTTACCATAATGACACCATTGCTTCTGTATCTTCCTCCATCTCGCTCTTCGGATGTCTTGTGACCGGCTCCATATTTAGAATATTTATTTCCTACCGGGACACTCCTATTGTTAGAGCTAATAACCGGAACCTGAGTTATCTCCTCCTGGCCTCCATCATCCTCAGCTTCCTCTCTGTCTTCTTGTTTCTTGGCCGTCCCAGTGATGTCACTTGTAGATTACGTGAAACCAGTTTTGGAGTCTTCTTCTCAGTGGCCGTCTCTTCACTTCTGGCCAAGACTGTTATGGTTTGTGTTGCTTTTAAGTCCACCAAGCCTGGAAGCCCCTGGAGAAAATGGCTGAGTGTGAAGCTGCCCTATACCATAGTGTTGTTGTGTTCCTCCTTCCAGGTTGTCATCTGTGTTCTGTGGTTGTCTATTTCTCCCCCATTCCAGGACCTGGACACTCACTCTTATCCTGAGAAGATCATCATTCGGTGTAATGAGGGCTCAGATCTCTGGTTCTACTCCATGTTGGGTTATATGGGGCTCCTGGCCGCTGTCAGCTTTCTTCTGGCTTTCATGGTGAGGACATTACCGGACAGTTTTAATGAGGCCAAGTACATCACCTTCAGCATGCTGCTGTTCTGTAGTGTCTGGATGGCCATGATCCCGGCTTATCTGAGCACCAGAGGGAAATACATGGTGGCCGTGGAGATATTTGCAGTAATGGCTTCCAGTGCTGGACTTTTAGCTTGTGTGTTTTTCCCAAAATGTTTTATTATTTTATTTAGATCAGAAATGAACAGAAAAACTGATCTGCTGGGGAGAAGGAAGGAAATATGTAATAATAGTAATAAATGATGGTGTGTAATGTGCCATGTGGTAACATAATGCCCCTCCCCCGCACCACTATTATACACTGTGCTAGGCAGAATATCTCTGTATTATATTCTATTATAAAGATTTTGCCCCATGCTTCACAAAATGCTCAATAAAAAGTGATCAAAAAGTCAGATGAACCCTAAAATGGTACCAGTAAAATACACAGCTCATTCCACAAAAAATCTCTCCACCTGCTCTGTCAACAAAAAATTAAGATGTTATACCTTTCAGAAGACAATACAAAAATGACTGATTTTATTTCCTAAATGTAATTTTATTCTGCAAAAGTATTAACACATAAAAAACATCATAAATTAGGTATCGCCGTAATAGTAATGACCCCAGAATAACGGGAACAGGTTACTTCTACTGTATGGTGAGAGATAAATAATGTTACATAGCAATGCCAGATTCAATAGTTTGGTTTTTATCCCACCCAGAAAGAGTTAATAAAATTTAGTCAATAAGTGATAGGCACCTGAAAATGATTTAATTAAAAATTACATTTCATCCAGCAAAAACCGAGCCCTCATATGGCCACATCACATGAAAAATAGAAAGAATATAGCTTGTGCAATGTGAAGGCAAAAACCCCAAATAACCAAATCATTAGGACAAAACTGACTGTGTGAAGAAGGAAATGTATAAGCTGCGAGCGAATATCAGGGGTCCCCCAAATGTAGAGATTACAAAGGAAAGGACACCATTACTGACCCCCATAATGTCCCCACCATCCGTGTAATAGCATCTAGTGGGAGAATAGCCTGGGATTTGGTGTAACCAATGTAAACTCTACAGCTCACATATTCACTTCTGGGATACTAATGCTCACTTTACCACTTGGTAAGTTCCTTGAGGGGGCAAAATGGGGTCACTCTCTGACGGATTCTTCTTTATTGGCATCTCAGGGACTCTGCACACATGACATGCCATCCAAAAATCAAACCATCTAAATCTGCTCTCTGAAAGCACTTTGGTGCCCTTTAGAGATGAGCGAACAGTAAAATATCCGAGATTCGTTATTCATTTCGAATAGCCGCTCAATATTCGAATATTCTATCGAATATTGAACCCCATTATAGTCTATGGGGGAAAATGCTTCGTTTTAGGGGATCCCACCATTCAACTCAGGAGGGTCACCAAGTTCACTATCACACCTCAGCAATGCAACTGGGACAGCAGGGGGAGCATGTCTGGGGGCATTTAACACACCAAAGTCCCTCTATTACCCCATTATCACAGCCTAACAACTACACACTTTCCACACTCAAAAAAACCTCTATCAAAGTGGGAAAATAACTGGAAACCTTCTTTCTTCCCCAATTGGATGGGCACAAACCCAAATTTAAGCTAAACAAACATTAACAAGCACCCCTTTAAATCACGTTCCCCATGACAACCACAGATGGAATAGACAATGGGAAATCCAACAGTCCCCACCCTGAACTGTCATTGTGTGTGTGTGATGTGGTAAGACCTTCCAAAATTCACTTTTCTGGCCCTTCACGTGAGCCCTTCCAAATTAAGTTCCAGGCCCTTAAGCTGAGCTCCCAGCAGAGATTGAGGCCCTTCAGGTGACTTCAACCTTCTACCTGTAGAGTTTTAGACCCTTTGGGTGAGTTGAGCCTTGCACCAGCAGAGTGTTAGCCCCTTTAAAATTCTTAGCCCCTAAAACGGTGGTTCCAGAACCATCACTCTCATTGTGTTGGATTGATGCAGTGGATTGGACTGAGGACCCAGACATTGACCTTGATTTTGAAATTGATAACATTTTGGCATCAAGTCTTGGGGGTAACTTTTCTTTAGAGGGCCGCAAAGGTGGAGAATTGGCTGAAACCACTACTACCGGTAATGGTCCTCTGCATTACCTCTACAGGGTTCTGATCAGGTGTTAATAGCCCAAACAACATGCTCCAGTACTTTAGATGTAGATCAGAAACCCCTTTCCCTTCCAACACCAGATTTAACCAAGCTTCACCATCATCATCCTGCTGAGATGGAGCCACTAAAGGAAACCTTGCCTTCAAAGGCACGTTCTGGAGCTGCGACAGACCCAAATCTAAGGAGAGAAAAAGAAAATCGCACAAAGGAAATGTAAATATGGAGGCAGGCTAAGCAGCAAAAAAGGTGGCTATAGGCAGAGGCATGACAGTGGTGATGTATAGCGGGGAAAGCAGTGTAGATGTGGAGGCAACCTAAGCATGAAAAAAGGTGGCTAGAGGCAGAGGCATGTCCAGAGGAAGCAAGCTAAAGATTTTCCATGTACTAGCCACTCATGCAAAACTCGCCCATGTTGCCAGACTTATGCAAGATCTCTGTGTCTTTGAGGAGTCCACCAAGAGGGTCAGCTTTGACGACGCACTACTGATTTTAACAATCTCACTCCTGTGTGTGATGCAAGAATCCCTCATCACCATCAGGGATAACGCATTGTACGCTGAGGAGTCGGGCATAGGAGCAGAGCCATTCCAGCAGGATAGTCAGTGCACACTCCTGTCCGCTTCACAGCATATATTGATGGAGGAAGAGGATGACGACGAAGTGGAAGATTTCATTGTCACACAGGAGGCTAGCGGGACCCCCTGATCAAACTACCGCCACTGAGGTGCCTACTGTCACCAGTTACATAACAAATTTAGTGCAGTTTGCACACTTTGCAAGTCTAAACTGAGTAAGGGCTCTGAAAAGAGTAACCTTACCACCTTTTGCATGCGCTGTCATTTGGAAGGCAAGCCCTGGGCTCAGTGGGAGAGAGCAACCACAGGACAATCATCGCCCGATGTTGCCGACACTGCCTCTTCCACTGTTTACATCAGCCTCAACACCTACACATCTGTCTCTGACACATTGGGGAGTTCACCCTCATGCGCCCTTTTGACCTGCACTATCATGTGCCTCTTCCCAGCCACTCCCCATCTCCCAGGCGTTTCATTGCAGGTAGAAGTACAGCACAAGCCACCCACATGCCCAAGCCTTTAACAGCCTCATCTAAAAACTGCTGGCACTGGAGATGTTGGCGTTTATGCTTATGGATACAAAGGCCTTCCGTCACCAGATGGCAGCTGGGGCACCTCCCTATGCTGGGCCTAGCCGTTACTACTTCTCTTGGTGTGCTGTCCCTGCCTTGTGCCTGCACGTGTCCCATAACATCAGTCGGGCTCAGAGTTCCGCACTTTGCTGCAAGGTCCACTTGACCACCGACACATGGACAAGCGCCTGCGGTCAGAGATGTTGCTTATCTTTAATGACAGGCTAGGTGAATGTAGTGGAGTCTGGGCCCGGGGTGCAATCCTCTCCCAGCCCAAAATTCATGGCAGGGGTTATCTGAAAGCCTACTGCACTACAACCTCCACCCCAGCTACAAGCTGGAAACGCTGTAACACTGGCATGGGGAGATGTCAGCAGGACGTGCTAAAGCTCATCAGCTTGGGGGACAGACAGCACACTGCCTCCGAGGTCAGGGATGCCATCCTGGATGATATGGCAATATGGTTTTCCCCGCTGCACTGGGGCGCAGGCATGTTTGCCTATGTGATAATGGCCGGATCCTGTTAGCAGATCTGGATTGACCAAAGATTGGATTGAGCTGATATAGCCTGACTGAATTTCTGGGTCTCCCACTTAGCTTTAGGAGGTAGACCCTTAAAAAATGGATTAAGCTGATATAGCCTGAATTAATTTCTGGGTCTCCTACTTAGCTTTAGGGGGTAGACCCTTAAAAATTGGATTGAGCTGTCTTAAATTCTATGACATACGTCAGAGACCAGATCACCCTCAGACAGAAAGTGAATGTGTAGATACTTTTATTGGACCAGAAGATGAAAATGTTAGCACACCATCTCCTATTCATAATAAGAAAGTGAAGGATAAGTTCACTGAAGAAAAAGATTCTTCATTAGAAAACTTAAGTGTCTGCTCCATGGACATTAACACATCAGAGGAGCTGGAAAACACAAAGCAGCTAAATCCGTCAACTACAGAACAAGAAGAAAGAATCAAATCTTATCGTAACTGAAGAACATCAAAAGAGTAAATCTGCAACTTGGAACTCTCAGTCAGTTATAACAGCCAGTGGTCAGTATCCACCACCTCTTGTTTCTGCCAATCCTTGGCAATATTCCTCATATGGCTGGTATCAAAATGGCACTAACACTGGGGGAGTCACTCAAGGATATTCACATGTTGCTTACAGTACACAACAAACCAGTCGTTATAATCAGCCACCTGCATTTCCATTGCCAAATTCCTACTTTACAAATCAGTCTTATTCAGGTTTCAGTGGACAAATTCGAGCACAGATGTATTCAGTTGCTGGTGCTTTTGGTGCCAATGTGCCATACAGTTATACAGATCAATCTTCTTCTTTAAATCAAAATCCATTGCCAAATCCCTACTCCTACAGTTCAACTGTGAATACATGCTGGCCATGGGGATCTTGGCAGTAATTTAAAGAAGAGAAGACAAGACAATAATCTGAAGATGCGATAATTGCCTTTGGAAAACCTCTTGAGTTGACTACTTCAGTACTGCTTTGTTATGCCAATATCTTTAGTAGCTTTATGCACATTTATTCCAGGTCCTTATTGAACATGGCCTGAAGATAAAACCTTCAAAATGCCACCTTCTAAAAAAAGGAGTGGACATACCCTTACTGAATTTCTGTCTCTCCCACCTAGGTTTTGGGGTTACACACTGAATAATAATAATAATAATAATAATAATAATAATAAATTGTATTTCCACAGCGCTGTACAATTTGTAGGGTTCAAATACAGACAGAAAGATACATTACAAAGAAAGTCATTTCACACAAAGGGACTGAGGGCCCTGCTCACAAGAGCTTACAATCTATGAGGTAGAGGGGGTGACACAGGAGGTAGCAGGGGCGGCATTGCTTATGCAGGGGTCAGACACTTCTGTAATAGAGGTGACTGTCATTACACAAACATAAAACTTTATGAGCCGTCACCAGTCGTGTCCTGTAACATGTGGTTGGAGCCTGGACTTATAAAGTTACCCTGAGATGACATCATATCATGTGGGGTAATGTGGGAGCGGGGACAGAGGAGGGGGAAGGGTTTACGTTAGGAATTGTGATCGGCCGCTCTGATAAGATGCGTCTTTAGTTTGCGTTTGAAGCTGTAGAAATTGGGAATTAATCTGATTGTCCGGGGTAGAGCATTCCAGAGAAGTGGTGCAGCCCGGGAGAAGTCTTGTATACGAGCGTGGGAGGTTCTGATAATAGAGGATGGAAGTGTTAGGTCATTGAGTGAGCGGAGAGCACGGGTTGGGCGGTAGACAGAGATGAGGGAGGAAATGTATGGAGGTGCGGCTTTATGGAGAGCCTTGTGGGGGAGGGGGAGAACTTTATATTTTATTCTATAATGAATAGGCAGCCAATGTAGTGACCGGCACAGACCCGAGTCCTCGCTGTAGCGTCTAGCCTGATAGATGGGCCGCTGCATTCAGACTAGATTGAGGGGAGAGTTTAGTGAGGGGAAGACGGATTAGTAAGGAGTTACAGTAGTCAAGGCGAGAATTAATCAGAGAGACAATAAGTGTCTTTAGTGTATCTCTGGTAAGGAAAGGGCGTATTCTGGAGATGTTTTTGAGGTGGAGGTGACATGAACGTGCGAGTGATTCAATATGAGGGGTGAAGGAAAGGTCTGCGTCAAACATGATCCCGAGGCAGCGGGCCTACTGCCTAGGAGTTATAGTAAGGCCTGAGACTACAATGGATATATCAGGGACAGATCTATTAGATGGTGGAAACAGTAGTAGTTCAGTCTTAGAGAGATTTAGTGTCAGATAGAGTGAGGACATGATATTAGAGACAGCAGAGAGACAGTCACTGGTGTTCTGTATGAGTGCAGGGGTGATGTCACGGGAAGATGTGTATAATTGGGTGTCATCAGCATAAAGATGGTACCTGAAGCCAAATCTGGCTATGGTTTGTCCAATGGGGGCTGTGTAGAGAGAAAAGAGGAGGGGGCCTAGGACCGAGCCCTGAGGAACCCCAACAGCAAGGGAAAGAGGGGAAGAAACAGAGCCCGCAAATGATAGACTGAAAGTGCGGTCTGAGAGATAAGAGGAGAACCAGGAGAGCGCAGTGTCCATGAGGCCGGCTGAGCGGAGCATAGTGAGGAGGAGATGATGGTCAACAGTGTCAAAAGCTGCAGAGAGGTCCAGAAGAATAAGAAGAGAGAAGTCACCATTGGATTTAGCCATTAGGAGATCATTGGAGACTTTTGTGAGAGCCGTTTCAGTAGAGTGCAGAGCGTGGAAACCAGATTGTAAGGGGTGAAGCAGAGAGTTAGCAGAGAGATAGCGGATTAACCGAGAATAAACCAGGCGTTCCAAAAGTTTAGAGATGAAGGGGAGGTTAGAGACGGGTCGATAGTTAGCAGCACAGGACGGGTCCAGGGAGGGTTTTTTCAATAGCGGAGTTATAACAGCATGCTTGAAGGAGGATGGGAAGATTCCAGAAGAGAGAGAGAGGTTAAATATTTTAGTAAGGTAAGTAGTGACAGAAGGTGACAGAGATTGGAGAAGGTGTGAGGGGAAGGGGTCACTACTGCAGGTTGTGGGGCAAGATGAAAAAAGTAGTTGGGAGACTTCCTCTTCTGTAACAGGTTCAAAAGATGATAATGGACAGTCTGAAGTGCAGTTGGTGAGGAGACCAATGCCACCTGGGGCTTGGGAGGTAATTTCCTGACGGATCTTATCAATTTTATCATGGAAATAAGTGGCAAGGTCATCAGCACTAAGGTCTGTGAATGGCATCTGCACCTTGGGTGTGAGTGAGGAGTGAAAAGTTTCAAAAAGCCTTTTAGGGTTGCTGGAGAGAGAAGAGATGAGGGCAGTGAAATAGTCTTGTTAGGCAAGGTAAAGGGCAGAACTATGTTTTAAGCATAAATTTGAAGTGGAGGAAATCTGCAGGTGAACGTGATTTTCTCCAGAGACGTTTGGCAGACCTAGAGAACCGCTGAAGAAATCGTGTCTGTGGCGTGTGCCGGGGTTGCTGCCTCCTACGTGGGACTTTACGAGTGGAGGGGGGAGCCACCTCATCCAATGCATTTTTAAGGGTTTCATTATAGTGACTGGTGGCCAGATTGGGACAGGAGATTGAAGAGATGGGGGACAGGGAGGACTGTAGAGTATCTGAGAGGTGCTGGGTGTTGATAGCACGTAAGTTCCTATATGTGTGTTGGGTAGGTGTATCTTGTGAATGGGAGAGGGCACTGATGGTGAGAGACAGAAGGTTATGATCAGAGAGGGGCAGAGAAGAGTTAGTAAATTTAGAAACTGTGAGGAGCCGATGGAAGACAAGATCAATCGTGTTTCCACCTACATGTGTGGCAGAAGAAGAACATTGTAAAAGACCAAGAGAAGTGGTTAATGAGAGAAACTGTGAGGCAGCTGGGGAGTGAGGGGTGTCAATAGGGATGTTAAAGTCACCCATGATGAGGGTAGGAATGTCACTGGATAAAAAGTGGGGAAGCCAAGAAGCAAAGTGATCCAAAAATTGGTAGGGTGAGCCAGGTGGATGGTAGATCACAGCTACACGTGAACAACTGGATTGAGCGGACATAGCCTGACTGAATTTCGGTGCCTCTCACCTAGGTTTTGGTGGTACACACCCTGGATATATGGATTGAGCAGACATAGCCTGACCTAATTGCTCTGTGTTCTTATTTTGGGGTTACACAGCCTGAAAAGCTGGTTTGCACGTATATAGCAAGAAATAACTGCTATGGATTGCTGCTATTTTGTTGTGGCGCCCCAAAATAAAAGCTTTTTATCACGTATTTGTCAAGGTTGCTGGAGATAGCCCTTTGTCTAGGCCATCCTGGAGGAAATCCAATATTGATTCCACAGGGGGGTTGGACACACCTTTACCGCGGTCCAATCCCCAGGATTTGAAGATGTTTCAAATTCTGCGGTAGTTCCTATTTGTGGATTCTGCTCTTGCACAGGAGATAGTTCTCAGGACGGCCTCAGACAGTCCACTATGACCTAATAGGGACTGGTCAACCTCCAGGCTGTCAGGTTGAATCTCCTCAGATCCTGGCATCTCTGGCCTCCTTGAGTGACCAAGTCTGGGAGAGGGGGAAGCCTCCAATATACGCCGCGACTCATGCCTATGAGCTGGGCGAACCAAGTCCTCTTGGGCCAGAATGGTATTATAATAAAGCCCCAAAAATCCCTTTTTCGCTATATAAAATGTTTTATTATTGTAACGCCCCCTTTGGCCACACTCCCGGGTAGCGGGGCGTTCGGGTAAGTATGAGTTGCCGTTCTACCTTGCTTAGCGCAGTGCCTCCACCCTTGTCGGTGATATTCTGGTGCTCCTGGGTTGACAGTACCTTTCTTCAGATCTCTGCCCAAAGCTTGATAAGGGAAAGGCCCGCCCACACCAACACACCAGAGAGGATTGTGGTATAAACAAAGAAACTTTTATATGGAACTTAATAAAAGAAATGGTGAAGTACAATATGCAATAACATTCACAGCATCAGTAAAAGGTTGTACTGTAAGCGATAAACCTATCTAGAAAATGGCAGGTCTATATGGCAAAGCCCTAGGACAATGTATAACAATCACAAAGCTCAGTCTTAATACAAGGCCTGTTGCCGTGGTTCTGGAAAGAATCTTCGTTCGTTGGTGCACATGAGGTATGTCAGAAATGAACAATGCTCCTTTAATTCCTAGCAGGGGAATATTCCTTAGTGCAGAAGATTTAGTACACTGCAGGAAATCCAGTACTGGCTACAATCATCTATCAGCAGGTGCCTGTATGCATCAAGTCTCTTTTACTCCTTCTGCAGTGCTCCAGCTTAAACAGTTATACTAGCCAAGAACCATTTACTCCTGGATCATAGGATGCAGTCTAAATAAGAATGCTGGTGGTAGGTACACTTAAAGTCCCAGTGGGATTAACGCAGTCCTGTCCAACAGGCTGCCAAAGGGTTAAGTCTGGAAGAACGCTCCGATGTAGCAGGGAGGCACCTCTGTCCGTTGTGGAGGGTATGGATACCCAGTCTATTCAGCAAATCGTCCTGTGGAGCCGGTAACCTTTTCTCTGAAGGAATTAAATCCTCTTTCCTTTTGCTTTCAGCCTCTGGGAGCTCAGGAGATCTTCCTCTTGCATCCACCAGTGATCCCTCTCTCCAGCAGACTGCCTGAGCACATGGTCTCCCCTTCCAAGCAGCCCCTCCCATCCTCCAAGGATTTGATAAACAAACACAATTGCTTTCATGCTGCAGGCATAATGTTTGCAAACTGTTAATCCCTCGTTGCCTTGAACTGCACATCATGGGTGGCCTAACTACTCTCCTCGGGCGTATAGGTGCGGCAGAGATCCCCTCATCAGCCCCAGACACCGGACTGGTGCTTGCAAGCTTCTCCTCACATTCTTCATGTTGAGGGACCCCTCCTCTTTCACTGACCACTCAGATGAGTCATGAACAATGTCCATATCACTGGGGGGGGGGGGCAATGCAGCCTCTTGCACTAGGTGCTCAGGTAATCCATCTGGAAGATCTGTTCCAGTGTCCATTCTGGAGGTGACTTCCTTATTGGCATGAGTATCAATGACTGGATTGTTGAGTCCCGGGTCGTCATAACCCCATTCATCATCTGTCTCACTATCCCCATCTACGGATGCCATTTCAGTCTCCTGACAGATTGACATTTTGTCCCAGAGGCAACAGATGGTGTCTATGGTAAGTTTTTCCCTTCTGATGCCCACACTCAGGCCTAACCCAATAGGCAGGTACTCCAGGCAGCTTTTCCACCACGATGAAGGGCTCTGGACACCAACAATAGGCCAATTTATGCTTCCCAGGCAGTCCCAACTGCTCCACCAGAACTCTATCTCCAGGCTTCAACTCATGTTCCCGAACTCTTTGATCATGTCGAGCCTTATTCCTTCTGCCAGACTGTCCTGAAGCTTGCTCGGTCTATACGTCTCTTTGAGCTCTTGCTGCAGCTGGGATACATGCTGAAGATAACTTCTTCCAGAAGACTTATCAGTGGAAACACCAAAGCTGATATCCAGAGGCAATCGAGCCGCCCGTCCGAACATGAGGAAGTAGGGGGAAGTCAATGCATACAAGATCCAATGGGCCATTACTAGTAATGTTTGTAAGAGGAGCAGAACGGGTTGGTAAGGTTTTCCTCAAGACACATCAAGCACAATTTTTGCAATATTTGGCGATGTCATTCTCCATTTTTGGCCAGTAGAACCACAAGGTGAGTAGTCTTCTCTGCCCCTAAGTGGCCATGCTCATCATGCAGTGCTTTCAGAACGCTCTCTCTGAAGACAGCAGGCAGGACTAATTGCCTCCTCGACCCTCTCTTCCACCGCTCAGCCTCTCAGTACAACAGTCCATGTCTCATTACCAGCTACTTTGCCTGCTTAGCCAGTAGGAGGGCCTCTTCAGACCTCAACTCTGGCCTCCCAGGCCTCTGGCCTCTATTAATCCACCACTGAACTGTCCCCACTGCTGGATCTTCCTTCTGGGCGGTTTCAATCTGCAACGGAGGCAGAGAGTCTTGATTCACATTCGTTACCCAGCAGTACAACGAAGGGATAGCTTCCTCCGAGGCTCCCAGGGAATGCATGTAACCTCGGTTAGGGGCACCTCCAGCTCTTTGTAACTGACACATGACTAACAGGTCTGGAGCAGAAACCTCTATCCACCCATCCTTATCTTCCTTGTTTATTCTGCACAACACTCAAAAAATATAAATGAGGTATTGCCATAACTGTACTGACCCACAGAATAAAGGTAACATCTTACTTATGCTGTACACTGCACGAAAAAAAAAAATGCTAAAAAGCAATGCCAGAATTGATGTTTCCTTTTACATCCCACCCAGAAAGAGTTAATAAAATGTAGTCAATGAGTTACAGGCACCCCAAAATGGTGGCATTGAAAAGCACATCTAATACCGCAAACACCAAGCCCTCATATGGTCACATTGCCAGAAAATAAATAAAAATCTAGCTTGTACAATGTGAAGACAAAAACCCCAAAAGTCGCCAAATCATTAGGACATAAGTGGCTGCGACTAGAAGGAAATGTATAAGCGGTACGAGCGTTTTCAGGGGACCCCCCATATTTAGAGCTTATGAGGGATAATACACCAGCGCTGATCCCCCAGAATGCCCCTCTCCCCCATCCGTGTCATAGGAGCTAGTGGGAAAATAGAATGGGATTTGGTGCACTCAATTTACTCCGCACAGCTTACACATTCACTTCGGGGTTACTAATGCTACTACATCACTTGATAAATTCTTTGAGGGGTGCGGTTTTCAAAATGGGGGGGGGGAGAGTCACTTTCTAGAGGTTTCCACTGTTTTGACTCCTCAAGAACTTTGTAAATGCGACATGGTTCCTGAAACTGATCACAGCCAGATCTGCCCTCTAAAAGCTCCTTGGCGCGCCTTCCCTTCTGCGTCTCGCTGTGCGTCCATATATTACATTACACCCACAAGTGGGGTACTATGGTAGTCGGGAGAACTTGCATAACAAATTGTGGGGGGCGTTTTCTCCTTTAACCCCTTGTGAATGTGCAAATTCTAGGGCTTAACGAAAATATTAGTATAATAAAATCAAATTTGAAAATTTCACCTCCATTTTGTATTAATTCCTGATAAGCACTTATAGGGTTAAATTACTAGGTATATGTTGTTTTTAGAGATGAACGAACACCGTTCAATTGAATAGGTATTCGATCGAATATCAGGCCATTCGAGGTATTCGTTCCCAATCAAATACCACGCGGTATACGCAGTAAAAATTCGTATCGCCTCCCACCCTTCCTGGCGCGTTTTTTGCACCAATAACTGTGCAGAGGAGGTGGGACAGGAACTACGACAAAGGAGGCAGTGAAAAAAAATTGAAAAACCCATTGGCTGCCGAAAACATGTGACCTCCCATTTATAAGAACGGCCGCCGCCCTATTCGCCATTTTTGCGGTGAGACATAGGGAGAGAAAGACATCTGCTGAGGGCTAGATAGCGATTAGCTTCAGATAGGCAGGGAAGAACTAAAGAAGAAAACCAGCAGCTCTTCTCAGAGATATACACTGTAGTGACAGGAGTCCAGCTGTCCCCGGACGGTGGAAAACAGGGACACACAACAGATACAACTTCATATATAGCGGAGAAACAGCGTTCATTGTCGGCTGTCCGCACACAGAATACGCGGAATCCACAGCAGTGACTACATCATATAGAGCTGGAAAAAGCCTTGAATTTTGGGGTTTCCTAAAAAATAGAGATGAGCGAACAGTGTTCTATCGAACTCATGTTCGATCGGATATTAGGCTGTTCGGCATGTTCGAATCGAATCGAACACCGCGTGGTAAAGTGCGCCATTACTCGATTCCCCTCCCACCTTCCCTGGCGCCTTTTTTGCTCCAATAACAGCGCTGGGTAGGTGGGACAGGAACTACGACACCGGTGACGTTGAAAAAAGTAGGCAAAACCCATTGGCTGCCGAAAACATGTGACCTCTAATTTAAAAGAACAGCGACGCCCAGCTTCGCGTCATTCTGAGCTTGCAATTCACCGAGGACGGAGGTTTCCGTCCAGTTAGCTAGGGCTTAGATTCTGGGTAGGCAGGGACAGGCTAGGATAGGAAGGAGAAGACAACCAACAGCTCTTATAAGAGCTAAATTGCAGGGAGAAGCTTGTCAGTGTAACGTGGCACTGACGGGCTCAATCGCCGCAACCCAGCTTTCCCAGGATCCTGAATGGAATACACTGTCAGTGTATTCCCGTATACCCGATATATACCCCGATACCCGTTCCAACGGTGTGCCCCCCCACCTTCACCCCAGAAATACCCTGCAAGTCCCCTAGCAATAGAATTGGGGCTATATACACCCACAATTTTTACTACTGGTATACAGTGCCATTGTCTGACTGGGAATTCAAAGAATATATTGGGAATACAAATACCCTCATTTCTTGCTACTGCCATATAGTGCCAGTTTCTGACTGGTAATTCAAAGAATATATTGGGGTTACGTGCACCCACAATTTTTACTACTGGTATACAGTGCCATTGTCTGACTGGGAATTCAAAGAATATATTGGGAATACAAATACCCTCATTTCTTGCTACTGCCATATAGTGCCAGTGTCTGACTGGGAATTCAAAGAATATATTGGGGTTACGTGCACCCACAATTTTTACTACTGGTATACAGTGCCATTGTCTGACTGGGAATTCAAAGAGTATATTGGGAATACAAATACCCTCATTTCTTGCTACTGCCATATAGTGCCAGTTTCTGACTGGGAATTCAAAGAATATATTGGGGTTACGTGCACCCACAATTTTTACTACTGGTATACAGTGCCATTGTCTGACTGGGAATTCAAAGAATATATTGGGGTTATAAATACCCTCATTTCTTGCTACTGCCATATAGTGCCAGTTTCTGACTGGTAATTCAAAGAATATATTGGGGTTACGTGCACCCACAATTTTTACTACTGGTATACAGTGCCATTGTCTGACTGGGAATTCAAAGAGTATATTGGGAATACAAATACCCTCATTTCTTGCTACTGCCATATAGTGCCAGTGTCTGACTGGGAATTCAAAGAATATATTGGGGTTACGTGCACCCACAATTTTTACTACTGGTATACAGTGCCATTGTCTGACTGGGAATTCAAAGAGTATATTGGGAATACAAATACCCTCATTTCTTGCTACTGCCATATAGTGCCAGTTTCTGACTGGGAATTCAAAGAATATATTGGGGTTACGTGCACCCACAATTTTTACTACTGGTATACAGTGCCATTGTCTGACTGGGAATTCAAAGAATATATTGGAGTTATAAATACCCTCATTTCTTGCTACTGCCATATAGTGCCAGTTTCTGACTGGTAATTCAAAGAATATATTGGGGTTACGTGCACCCACAATTTTTACTACTGGTATACAGTGCCATTGTCTGACTGGGAATTCAAAGAGTATATTGGGAATACAAATACCCTCATTTCTTGCTACTGCCATATAGTGCCAGTTTCTGACTGGGAATTCAAAGAATATATTGGGGTTACGTGCACCCACAATTTTTACTACTGGTATACAGTGCCATTGTCTGACTGGGAATTCAAAGAGTATATTGGGAATACAAATACCCTCATTTCTTGCTACTGCCATATAGTGCCAGTTTCTGACTGGGAATTCAAAGAATATATTGGGGTTACGTGCACCCACAATTTTTACTACTGGTATACAGTGCCATTGTCTGACTGGGAATTCAAAGAATATATTGGGGTTATAAATACCCTCATTTCTTGCTACTGCCATATAGTGCCAGTTTCTGACTGGGAATTCAAAGAATATATTGGGGTTACGTGCACCCACAATTTTTACTACTGGTATACAGTGCCATTGTCTGACTGGGAATTCAAAGAATATATTGGGGTTATAAATACCCTCATTTCTTGCTACTGCCATATAGTGCCAGTTTCTGACTGGGAATTCAAAGAATATATTGGGGTTACGTGCACCCACAATTTTTACTACTGGTATACAGTGCCATTGTCTGACTGGGAATTCAAAGAATATATTGGGAATACAAATACCCTCATTTCTTGCTACTGCCATATAGTGCCAGTGTCTGACTGGGAATTCAAAGAATATATTGGGGTTACGTGCACCCACAATTTTTACTACTGGTATACAGTGCCATTGTCTGACTGGGAATTCAAAGAGTATATTGGGAATACAAATACCCTCATTTCTTGCTACTGCCATATAGTGCCAGTTTCTGACTGGGAATTCAAAGAATATATTGGGGTTACGTGCACCCACAATTTTTACTACTGGTATACAGTGCCATTGTCTGACTGGGAATTCAAAGAATATATTGGGGTTATAAATACCCTCATTTCTTGCTACTGCCATATAGTGCCAGTTTCTGACTGGTAATTCAAAGAATATATTGGGGTTACGTGCACCCACAATTTTTACTACTGGTATACAGTGCCATTGTCTGACTGGGAATTCAAAGAGTATATTGGGAATACAAATACCCTCATTTCTTGCTACTGCCATATAGTGCCAGTGTCTGACTGGGAATTCAAAGAATATATTGGGGTTACGTGCACCCACAATTTTTACTACTGGTATACAGTGCCATTGTCTGACTGGGAATTCAAAGAGTATATTGGGAATACAAATACCCTCATTTCTTGCTACTGCCATATAGTGCCAGTTTCTGACTGGGAATTCAAAGAATATATTGGGGTTACGTGCACCCACAATTTTTACTACTGGTATACAGTGCCATTGTCTGACTGGGAATTCAAAGAGTATATTGGGAATACAAATACCCTCATTTCTTGCTACTGCCATATAGTGCCAGTTTCTGACTGGGAATTCAAAGAATATATTGGGGTTACGTGCACCCACAATTTTTACTACTGGTATACAGTGCCATTGTCTGACTGGGAATTCAAAGAATATATTGGGGTTATAAATACCCTCATTTCTTGCTACTGCCATATAGTGCCAGTTTCTGACTGGGAATTCAAAGAATATATTGGGGTTACGTGCACCCACAATTTTTACTACTGGTATACAGTGCCATTGTCTGACTGGGAATTCAAAGAATATATTGGGGTTATAAATACCCTCATTTCTTGCTACTGCCATATAGTGCCAGTTTCTGACTGGGAATTCAAAGAATATATTGGGGTTACGTGCACCCACAATTTTTACTACTGGTATACAGTGCCATTGTCTGACTGGGAATTCAAAGAATATATTGGGAATACAAATACCCTCATTTCTTGCTACTGCCATATAGTGCCAGTGTCTGACTGGGAATTCAAAGAATATATTGGGGTTACGTGCACCCACAATTTTTACTACTGGTATACAGTGCCATTGTCTGACTGGGAATTCAAAGAGTATATTGGGAATACAAATACCCTCATTTCTTGCTACTGCCATATAGTGCCAGTTTCTGACTGGGAATTCAAAGAATATATTGGGGTTACGTGCACCCACAATTTTTACTACTGGTATACAGTGCCATTGTCTGACTGGGAATTCAAAGAATATATTGGGGTTATAAATACCCTCATTTCTTGCTACTGCCATATAGTGCCAGTTTCTGACTGGTAATTCAAAGAATATATTGGGGTTACGTGCACCCACAATTTTTACTACTGGTATACAGTGCCATTGTCTGACTGGGAATTCAAAGAGTATATTGGGAATACAAATACCCTCATTTCTTGCTACTGCCATATAGTGCCAGTGTCTGACTGGGAATTCAAAGAATATATTGGGGTTACGTGCACCCACAATTTTTACTACTGGTATACAGTGCCATTGTCTGACTGGGAATTCAAAGAGTATATTGGGAATACAAATACCCTCATTTCTTGCTACTGCCATATAGTGCCAGTTTCTGACTGGGAATTCAAAGAATATATTGGGGTTACGTGCACCCACAATTTTTACTACTGGTATACAGTGCCATTGTCTGACTGGGAATTCAAAGAATATATTGGAGTTATAAATACCCTCATTTCTTGCTACTGCCATATAGTGCCAGTTTCTGACTGGTAATTCAAAGAATATATTGGGGTTACGTGCACCCACAATTTTTACTACTGGTATACAGTGCCATTGTCTGACTGGGAATTCAAAGAGTATATTGGGAATACAAATACCCTCATTTCTTGCTACTGCCATATAGTGCCAGTTTCTGACTGGGAATTCAAAGAATATATTGGGGTTACGTGCACCCACAATTTTTACTACTGGTATACAGTGCCATTGTCTGACTGGGAATTCAAAGAGTATATTGGGAATACAAATACCCTCATTTCTTGCTACTGCCATATAGTGCCAGTTTCTGACTGGGAATTCAAAGAATATATTGGGGTTACGTGCACCCACAATTTTTACTACTGGTATACAGTGCCATTGTCTGACTGGGAATTCAAAGAATATATTGGGGTTATAAATACCCTCATTTCTTGCTACTGCCATATAGTGCCAGTTTCTGACTGGGAATTCAAAGAATATATTGGGGTTACGTGCACCCACAATTTTTACTACTGGTATACAGTGCCATTGTCTGACTGGGAATTCAAAGAATATATTGGGGTTATAAATACCCTCATTTCTTGCTACTGCCATATAGTGCCAGTTTCTGACTGGGAATTCAAAGAATATATTGGGGTTACGTGCACCCACAATTTTTACTACTGGTATACAGTGCCATTGTCTGACTGGGAATTCAAAGAATATATTGGGAATACAAATACCCTCATTTCTTGCTACTGCCATATAGTGCCAGTGTCTGACTGGGAATTCAAAGAATATATTGGGGTTACGTGCACCCACAATTTTTACTACTGGTATACAGTGCCATTGTCTGACTGGGAATTCAAAGAGTATATTGGGAATACAAATACCCTCATTTCTTGCTACTGCCATATAGTGCCAGTTTCTGACTGGGAATTCAAAGAATATATTGGGGTTACGTGCACCCACAATTTTTACTACTGGTATACAGTGCCATTGTCTGACTGGGAATTCAAAGAATATATTGGGGTTATAAATACCCTCATTTCTTGCTACTGCCATATAGTGCCAGTTTCTGACTGGTAATTCAAAGAATATATTGGGGTTACGTGCACCCACAATTTTTACTACTGGTATACAGTGCCATTGTCTGACTGGGAATTCAAAGAGTATATTGGGAATACAAATACCCTCATTTCTTGCTACTGCCATATAGTGCCAGTGTCTGACTGGGAATTCAAAGAATATATTGGGGTTACGTGCACCCACAATTTTTACTACTGGTATACAGTGCCATTGTCTGACTGGGAATTCAAAGAGTATATTGGGAATACAAATACCCTCATTTCTTGCTACTGCCATATAGTGCCAGTTTCTGACTGGGAATTCAAAGAATATATTGGGGTTACGTGCACCCACAATTTTTACTACTGGTATACAGTGCCATTGTCTGACTGGGAATTCAAAGAGTATATTGGGAATACAAATACCCTCATTTCTTGCTACTGCCATATAGTGCCAGTTTCTGACTGGGAATTCAAAGAATATATTGGGGTTACGTGCACCCACAATTTTTACTACTGGTATACAGTGCCATTGTCTGACTGGGAATTCAAAGAATATATTGGGGTTATAAATACCCTCATTTCTTGCTACTGCCATATAGTGCCAGTTTCTGACTGGGAATTCAAAGAATATATTGGGGTTACGTGCACCCACAATTTTTACTACTGGTATACAGTGCCATTGTCTGACTGGGAATTCAAAGAATATATTGGGGTTATAAATACCCTCATTTCTTGCTACTGCCATATAGTGCCAGTTTCTGACTGGGAATTCAAAGAATATATTGGGGTTACGTGCACCCACAATTTTTACTACTGGTATACAGTGCCATTGTCTGACTGGGAATTCAAAGAATATATTGGGAATACAAATACCCTCATTTCTTGCTACTGCCATATAGTGCCAGTGTCTGACTGGGAATTCAAAGAATATATTGGGGTTACGTGCACCCACAATTTTTACTACTGGTATACAGTGCCATTGTCTGACTGGGAATTCAAAGAGTATATTGGGAATACAAATACCCTCATTTCTTGCTACTGCCATATAGTGCCAGTTTCTGACTGGGAATTCAAAGAATATATTGGGGTTACGTGCACCCACAATTTTTACTACTGGTATACAGTGCCATTGTCTGACTGGGAATTCAAAGAATATATTGGGGTTATAAATACCCTCATTTCTTGCTACTGCCATATAGTGCCAGTTTCTGACTGGGAATTCAAAGAATATATTGGGGTTACGTGCACCCACAATTTTTACTACTGGTATACAGTGCCATTGTCTGACTGGGAATTCAAAGAATATATTGGGGTTATAAATACCCTCATTTCTTGCTACTGCCATATAGTGCCAGTTTCTGACTGGTAATTCAAAGAATATATTGGGGTTACGTGCACCCACAATTTTTACTACTGGTATACAGTGCCATTGTCTGACTGGGAATTCAAAGAATATATTGGGAATACAAATACCCTCATTTCTTGCTACTGCCATATAGTGCCAGTGTCTGACTGGGAATTCAAAGAATATATTGGGGTTACGTGCACCCACAATTTTTACTACTGGTATACAGTGCCATTGTCTGACTGGGAATTCAAAGAGTATATTGGGAATACAAATACCCTCATTTCTTGCTACTGCCATATAGTGCCAGTTTCTGACTGGGAATTCAAAGAATATATTGGGGTTACGTGCACCCACAATTTTTACTACTGGTATACAGTGCCATTGTCTGACTGGGAATTCAAAGAATATATTGGGGTTATAAATACCCTCATTTCTTGCTACTGCCATATAGTGCCAGTTTCTGACTGGGAATTCAAAGAATATATTGGGGTTACGTGCACCCACAATTTTTACTACTGGTATACAGTGCCATTGTCTGACTGGGAATTCAAAGAATATATTGGGGTTATAAATACCCTCATTTCTTGCTACTGCCATATAGTGCCAGTTTCTGACTGGGAATTCAAAGAATATATTGGGGTTACGTGCACCCACAATTTTTACTACTGGTATACAGTGCCAATTTCTAACTAGGAATTCAAAATGCGCAAGGCTCCCGGAAAGGGACGTGGACGAGGCCGTGGGCGAGGTCGGGGGAATGGTTCTGGGAAGCAAGGTAGCAGTGAAGCCACAGGGCGTCCCGTGCCTACTCCTGTGGGGCAGCAAGCATTGCGCCACTCCACAGTGCCAGGGTTGCTTGCCACATTAACTAAACTGCAGGGTACAAACCTTAGTAGGCCCGAGAACCAGGAACAGGTCTTGCAATGGCTGTCAGAGAACGCTTACAGCACATTGTCCAGCAGCCAGTCAGACTCTGCCTCCTCTCCTCCTATTACCCAACAGTCTTGTCTTCCTTCCTCCCAAAATTCCGAAGCTTTACAGAACAATAACCCAAACTGTCCCTGCTCCCCAGAGCTGTTCTCCGCTCCTTTCATTGTCCCTCAACCTGCCTCTCCACGTCACGATTCCACGAACCTAACAGAGGAGCATCTGTATCCAGATGCTCAAACACTAGAGTCTCCTCCATCTCCGTTCGATTTGGTGGTGGATGACCAGCAACCCACCCTCATCGACGATGATGTGACGCAGTTGCCGTCAGGGCATCCAGTTGACCGGCGCATTGTGCGGGAGGAGGAGATGAGACAGGAGTTGGAAGAGGAAGTGGTGGATGATGAGGACACTGACCCGACCTGGACAGGGGGGATGTCAAGCGGGGAAAGTAGTGTGGATGTTGAGGCAGGTGCAGCACCAAAAAGGGTAGCTAGAGGCAGAGGCAGAGGTCAGCAGCTTAGGCGAAGCCAGGCCACACCCGGAATCTCCCAAGATGTTCCAGTTCGTACCCAGCCCCGAAAAACTCCCACCTCGAGGGCACGTTTCTCGAAGGTGTGGAGTTTTTTCAAGGAATGCGCCGAGGACAGATATAGTGTTGTCTGCACAATTTGCCTCTCGAAATTGATTAGGGGCTCTGAGAAGAGCAACCTGTCCACCACTTCAATGCGCCGTCATTTGGAATCCAAGCACTGGAATCAGTGGCAGGCAGCAACGGCAGGACAAAGGCCGACTGCCGTTCACGCCACTGCCACTGCCTCTGCCTCTGCCACTGCCACTGCTGACTGTGCTGGCGATGCACTCCAGAGGACGAGCCAGGACACCACTTCATCTGCCTCCGCCACTTTGTTGACTTCTACCTCATCCTCCCCTGGTCCTGTCTTATCTCCTTCTCCTGCACCATCAAAGGCACCATCAGGCGTTTCTTTACAACAACCCACCATCTCTCAGACATTGGAGCGGCGGCAGAAATACACTGCTAACCACCCACACGCGCAAGCCTTGAACGCCAACATCGCTAAACTGCTGGCCCAGGAGATGTTGGCGTTCCGGCTTGTTGAAACGCCCGCCTTCCTGGACCTGATGGCAACTGCGGCACCTCGCTATGCCGTCCCTAGCCGTCACTACTTCTCCCGGTGTGCCGTCCCCGCCTTGCACCAGCACGTGTCACTCAACATCAGGCGGGCCCTTAGTTCCGCGCTTTGCACAAAGGTCCACTTGACCACCGACGCGTGGACAAGTGCATGCGGACAGGGACGCTACATTTCACTGACGGCACACTGGGTGAATGTAGTTGAGGCTGGGACTGCTTCCCAAACTGGCCCGGTGTACCTCGTCTCCCCGCCTAACATTCCTGGCAGGGACACGAGAAGAACACCCCCCTCCTCCTCCTCCTCTACCGCCTCCTCCTCCGCCACCGCCTCCTCCTCCGCCACCGCCTCCTCCTCCGCTGTTAGATTGACCCCAGCTACGAGTTGGAAACGTTGCAGCACTGGCGTTGGTAGACGTCAGCAGGCTGTGCTGAAGCTGATCAGCTTGGGGGACAGACAGCACACTGCCTCCGAGGTGAGGGATGCCCTCCTCGATGAGACGGCAATATGGTTTGAGCCGCTGCACCTGGGCCCAGGCATGGTCGTTTGTGATAACGGCCGGAACCTGGTAGCAGCTCTGGAGCTTGCCGGACTCCAACATGTTCCATGCCTGGCCCACGTCTTCAACCTAGTGGTGCAACGTTTCCTAAAGAGCTACCCCAATGTTCCAGAGCTACTGGTGAAAGTGCGGCGCATGTGCGCCCACTTTCGCAAGTCGACAGTAGCCGCTGCTAGCTTAAAATCTCTCCAGCAACGCCTGCATGTGCCACAACACCGGCTTTTGTGCGACGTCCCCACACGCTGGAACTCAACGTTTCAGATGTTGAATAGAGTGGTTGAGCAGCAGAGACCTTTGATGGAATACCAGCTACAAAACCCTAGGGTGCCACAAAGTCAGCTGCCTCAGTTTCACATCCATGAGTGGCCATGGATGAGAGACCTTTGTGACATCCTACGGGTCTTTGAGGAGTCCACAAGGAGGGTGAGCTCTGAGGATGCGATGGTGAGCCTTACAATCCCGCTCTTGTGTGTTCTGAGAGAATCCCTGATTGACATCAGGGATAACTCAGATCACACAGAGGAGTTAGGGATAGCATCCGATCCGTCACAGCTGGAGAGTAGGTCCACACATCTGTCCGCTTCACTGCGTTTAATGGAGGAGGAGGAGGAGGAGGAGGAGGAAGAAGAGTTGTCCGATGATGTGATGGTGATACAGGAGGCTTCCGGGCAACTTCGAATCGTCCCATTGTTGCAGCGCGGATGGGTAGACATGGAGGATGAGGAGGAAATGGAGATTGAACTTTCCGGTGGGGCCAGAGGAGTCATGCCAACTAACACTGTGGCAGACATGGCTGAGTTCATGTTGGGGTGCTTTACAACCGACAAGCGTATTGTCAAAATCATGGAGGACAACCAGTACTGGATCTTTGCTATCCTTGACCCCCGGTATAAAAACAACATCTCGTCTTTTATTCCGGTAGAGGGGAGGGCCAATCGCATCAATGCTTGCCACAGGCAATTGGTGCAGAATATGATGGAGATGTTTCCAGCATGTGACGTTGGCGGCAGGGAGGGCAGTTCCTCCAGTAGGCAACCAAGTTCTCACCGGTCCACACAAACGAGGGGCACACTGTCTAAGGTCTGGGACACCTTGATGGCACCCCCTCGCCAAAGTGCCGCCACGGAGGGTCCTAGTGTCACCAGGCGTGAGAAGTATAGGCGCATGTTGCGGGAATACCTTTCCGACCACAGCCCTGTCCTCTCCGACCCCTCTGCGCCCTACACGTATTGGGTGTCGAAGTTGGACCTGTGGCTTGAACTTGCCCTATATGCCTTGGAGGTGCTGTCCTGTCCTGCCGCCAGCGTCCTATCTGAGAGGGTGTTCAGTGCAGCCGGTGGCATCATCACTGACAAGCGCACCCGTCTGTCAGCTGAGAGTGCCGACCGGCTCACTTTGATAAAAATGAACCACCACTGGGTAGAGCCGTCATTTTTGTGCCCACCTGTGTAAAGCACCCCAACATGAAACTCCATGTCTGTACTCAACCTCTCCAATTCCTCCGCATCCTCATACTCATCCACCATAAGCGTTGCACAATTCTGCTAATACTAGGCTCCCTCCACCCTGATTTCCCCCAACTCTGCTGGTTAGAGGCTCCCTCCACCATGAATTTGCCCAAACTGGGCTGTTTAGAGGCTCCCTCCACCATGAATTGGTCCAAACTGGGCTGGTTAGAGGCTCCCTCCACCATGAATTTCCCAAAACTTGGCTGTTTAGAGGCTCCCTCCACCATTAATTGGTCCAAACTGGGCTGGTTAGAGGCTCCCTCCACCATGAATTTGCCCAAACTGGGGTGGTTAGAGGCTCCCTCCACCATTAATTGGTCCAAACTGGGCTGGTTAGAGGCTCCCTCCACAATTAATTGGTCCAAACTGGGCTAATTAGAGGCTCCCTCCACCATGAATTGGTCCAAACTGGGTTTTTTAGAGGCTCCCTCCACCATGAATTTCCCAAAACTTGGCTGTTTAGAGGCTCCCTCCACCATGAATTGGTCCAAACTGGGCTGGTTAGAGGCTCCCTCCACCATGAATTTCCCAAAACTTGGCTGTTTAGAGGCTCCCTCCACCATTAATTGGTCCAAACTGGGCTGGTTAGAGGCTCCCTCCACCATGAATTTGCCCAAACTGGGCTGTTTAGAGGCTCCCTCCACCATGAATTGGTCCAAACTGGGCTGGTTAGAGGCTCCCTCCACCATGAATTTCCCAAAACTTGGCTGTTTAGAGGCTCCCTCCACCATTAATTGGTCCAAACTGGGCTGGTTAGAGGCTCCCTCCACCATGAATTGGTCCAAACTGGGGTGGTTAGAGGCTCCCTCCACCATTAATTGGTCCAAACTGGGCTGGTTAGAGGCTCCCTCCACAATTAATTGGTCCAAACTGGGCTAATTAGAGGCTCCCTCCACCATGAATTGGTCCAAACTGGGTTTTTTAGAGGCTCCCTCCACCATGAATTTGCCCAAACTGGGCTGTTTAGAGGCTCCCTCCACCATGAATTGGTCCAAACTGGGCTGTTTAGAGGCTCCCTCCACCATGAATTTGCCCAAACTGGGCTGTTTAGAGGCTCCCTCCACCATTAATTGGTCCAAACTGGGCTGGTTAGAGGCTCCCTCCACCATGAATTGGTCCAAACTGGGGTGGTTAGAGGCTCCCTCCACCATTAATTGGTCCAAACTGGGCTGGTTAGAGGCTCCCTCCACCATTAATTGGTCCAAACTGGGCTGGTTAGAGAATCCCTCCACCATGAATTGGTCCAAACTGGGCTGGTTAGAGGCTCCCTCCACCATGAATTTCCCAAAACTTGGCTGTTTAGAGGCTCCCTCCACCATTAATTGGTCCAAACTGGGCTGGTTAGAGGCTCCCTCCACCATGAATTGGTCCAAACTGGGCTGGTTAGAGGCTCCCTCCACCATTAATTGGTCCAAACTGGGCTGGTTAGAGGCTCCCTCCACCATTAATTGGTCCAAACTGGGCTGGTTAGAGGCTCCCTCCACCATTAATTGGTCCAAACTGGGCTGGTTAGAGGCTCCCTCCACCATGAATTTCCCAAAACTTGGCTGTTTAGAGGCTCCCTCCACCATTAATTGGTCCAAACTGGGCTGGTTAGAGGCTCCCTCCACCATGAATTTGCCCAAACTGGGCTGTTTAGAGGCTCCCTCCACCATGAATTTGCCCAAACTGGGCTGTTTAGAGGCTCCCTCCACCATGAATTGGTCCAAACTGGGCTGGTTAGAGGCTCCCTCCACCATGAATTTCCCAAAACTTGGCTGTTTAGAGGCTCCCTCCACCATTAATTGGTCCAAACTGGGCTGGTTAGAGGCTCCCTCCACCATGAATTTGCCCAAACTGGGGTGGTTAGAGGCTCCCTCCACCATTAATTGGTCCAAACTGGGCTGGTTAGAGGCTCCCTCCACAATTAATTGGTCCAAACTGGGCTAATTAGAGGCTCCCTCCACCATGAATTTCCCAAAACTTGGCTGTTTAGAGGCTCCCTCCACCATGAATTGGTCCAAACTGGGCTGGTTAGAGGCTCCCTCCACCATGAATTTCCCAAAACTTGGCTGTTTAGAGGCTCCCTCCACCATTAATTGGTCCAAACTGGGCTGGTTAGAGGCTCCCTCCACCATGAATTTGCCCAAACTGGGCTGTTTAGAGGCTCCCTCCACCATGAATTGGTCCAAACTGGGCTGGTTAGAGGCTCCCTCCACCATGAATTTCCCAAAACTTGGCTGTTTAGAGGCTCCCTCCACCATTAATTGGTCCAAACTGGGCTGGTTAGAGGCTCCCTCCACCATGAATTGGTCCAAACTGGGGTGGTTAGAGGCTCCCTCCACCATTAATTGGTCCAAACTGGGCTGGTTAGAGGCTCCCTCCACAATTAATTGGTCCAAACTGGGCTAATTAGAGGCTCCCTCCACCATGAATTGGTCCAAACTGGGTTTTTTAGAGGCTCCCTCCACCATGAATTTGCCCAAACTGGGCTGTTTAGAGGCTCCCTCCACCATGAATTGGTCCAAACTGGGCTGTTTAGAGGCTCCCTCCACCATGAATTTGCCCAAACTGGGCTGTTTAGAGGCTCCCTCCACCATGAATTGGTCCAAACTGGGCTGGTTAGAGGCTCCCTCCACCATGAATTTCCCAAAACTTGGCTGTTTAGAGGCTCCCTCCACCATTAATTGGTCCAAACTGGGCTGGTTAGAGGCTCCCTCCACCATGAATTGGTCCAAACTGGGGTGGTTAGAGGCTCCCTCCACCATGAATTTCCCAAAACTTGGCTGTTTAGAGGCTCCCTCCACCATTAATTGGTCCAAACTGGGCTGGTTAGAGGCTCCCTCCACCATTAATTGGTCCAAACTGGGCTGGTTAGAGGCTCCCTCCACCATTAATTGGTCCAAACTGGGCTGGTTAGAGGCTCCCTCCACCATGAATTGGTCCAAACTGGGCTGGTTAGAGGCTCCCTCCACCATGAATTTCCCAAAACTTGGCTGTTTAGAGGCTCCCTCCACCATTAATTGGTCCAAACTGGGCTGGTTAGAGGCTCCCTCCACCATGAATTGGTCCAAACTGGGCTGGTTAGAGGCTCCCTCCACCATTAATTGGTCCAAACTGGGCTGGTTAGAGGCTCCCTCCACCATTAATTGGTCCAAACTGGGCTGGTTAGAGGCTCCCTCCACCATTAATTGGTCCAAACTGGGCTGGTTAGAGGCTCCCTCCACCATGAATTTCCCAAAACTTGGCTGTTTAGAGGCTCCCTCCACCATTAATTGGTCCAAACTGGGCTGGTTAGAGGCTCCCTCCACCATGAATTTGCCCAAACTGGGCTGTTTAGAGGCTCCCTCCACCATGAATTTGCCCAAACTGGGCTGTTTAGAGGCTCCCTCCACCATGAATTGGTCCAAACTGGGCTGGTTAGAGGCTCCCTCCACCATGAATTTCCCAAAACTTGGCTGTTTAGAGGCTCCCTCCACCATTAATTGGTCCAAACTGGGCTGGTTAGAGGCTCCCTCCACCATGAATTTGCCCAAACTGGGGTGGTTAGAGGCTCCCTCCACCATTAATTGGTCCAAACTGGGCTGGTTAGAGGCTCCCTCCACAATTAATTGGTCCAAACTGGGCTAATTAGAGGCTCCCTCCACCATGAATTGGTCCAAACTGGGTTTTTTAGAGGCTCCCTCCACCATGAATTTCCCAAAACTTGGCTGTTTAGAGGCTCCCTCCACCATGAATTGGTCCAAACTGGGCTGGTTAGAGGCTCCCTCCACCATGAATTTCCCAAAACTTGGCTGTTTAGAGGCTCCCTCCACCATTAATTGGTCCAAACTGGGCTGGTTAGAGGCTCCCTCCACCATGAATTTGCCCAAACTGGGCTGTTTAGAGGCTCCCTCCACCATGAATTGGTCCAAACTGGGCTGGTTAGAGGCTCCCTCCACCATGAATTTCCCAAAACTTGGCTGTTTAGAGGCTCCCTCCACCATTAATTGGTCCAAACTGGGCTGGTTAGAGGCTCCCTCCACCATGAATTGGTCCAAACTGGGGTGGTTAGAGGCTCCCTCCACCATTAATTGGTCCAAACTGGGCTGGTTAGAGGCTCCCTCCACAATTAATTGGTCCAAACTGGGCTAATTAGAGGCTCCCTCCACCATGAATTGGTCCAAACTGGGTTTTTTAGAGGCTCCCTCCACCATGAATTTGCCCAAACTGGGCTGTTTAGAGGCTCCCTCCACCATGAATTGGTCCAAACTGGGCTGTTTAGAGGCTCCCTCCACCATGAATTTGCCCAAACTGGGCTGTTTAGAGGCTCCCTCCACCATGAATTGGTCCAAACTGGGCTGGTTAGAGGCTCCCTCCACCATGAATTTCCCAAAACTTGGCTGTTTAGAGGCTCCCTCCACCATTAATTGGTCCAAACTGGGCTGGTTAGAGGCTCCCTCCACCATGAATTGGTCCAAACTGGGGTGGTTAGAGGCTCCCTCCACCATTAATTGGTCCAAACTGGGCTGGTTAGAGGCTCCCTCCACCATTAATTGGTCCAAACTGGGCTGGTTAGAGGCTCCCTCCACCATGAATTGGTCCAAACTGGGCTGGTTAGAGGCTCCCTCCACCATGAATTTCCCAAAACTTGGCTGTTTAGAGGCTCCCTCCACCATTAATTGGTCCAAACTGGGCTGGTTAGAGGCTCCCTCCACCATGAATTGGTCCAAACTGGGCTGGTTAGAGGCTCCCTCCACCATTAATTGGTCCAAACTGGGCTGGTTAGAGGCTCCCTCCACCATTAATTGGTCCAAACTGGGCTGGTTAGAGGCTCCCTCCACCATTAATTGGTCCAAACTGGGCTGGTTAGAGGCTCCCTCCACCATGAATTTCCCAAAACTTGGCTGTTTAGAGGCTCCCTCCACCATTAATTGGTCCAAACTGGGCTGGTTAGAGGCTCCCTCCACCATGAATTTGCCCAAACTGGGCTGTTTAGAGGCTCCCTCCACCATGAATTTGCCCAAACTGGGCTGTTTAGAGGCTCCCTCCACCATGAATTGGTCCAAACTGGGCTGGTTAGAGGCTCCCTCCACCATGAATTTCCCAAAACTTGGCTGTTTAGAGGCTCCCTCCACCATTAATTGGTCCAAACTGGGCTGGTTAGAGGCTCCCTCCACCATGAATTTGCCCAAACTGGGGTGGTTAGAGGCTCCCTCCACCATTAATTGGTCCAAACTGGGCTGGTTAGAGGCTCCCTCCACAATTAATTGGTCCAAACTGGGCTAATTAGAGGCTCCCTCCACCATGAATTGGTCCAAACTGGGTTTTTTAGAGGCTCCCTCCACCATGAATTTCCCAAAACTTGGCTGTTTAGAGGCTCCCTCCACCATGAATTGGTCCAAACTGGGCTGGTTAGAGGCTCCCTCCACCATGAATTTCCCAAAACTTGGCTGTTTAGAGGCTCCCTCCACCATTAATTGGTCCAAACTGGGCTGGTTAGAGGCTCCCTCCACCATGAATTTGCCCAAACTGGGCTGTTTAGAGGCTCCCTCCACCATGAATTGGTCCAAACTGGGCTGGTTAGAGGCTCCCTCCACCATGAATTTCCCAAAACTTGGCTGTTTAGAGGCTCCCTCCACCATTAATTGGTCCAAACTGGGCTGGTTAGAGGCTCCCTCCACCATGAATTGGTCCAAACTGGGGTGGTTAGAGGCTCCCTCCACCATTAATTGGTCCAAACTGGGCTGGTTAGAGGCTCCCTCTACAATTAATTGGTCCAAACTGGGCTAATTAGAGGCTCCCTCCACCATGAATTGGTCCAAACTGGGTTTTTTAGAGGCTCCCTCCACCATGAATTTGCCCAAACTGGGCTGTTTAGAGGCTCCCTCCACCATGAATTGGTCCAAACTGGGCTGGTTAGAGGCTCCCTCCACCATGAATTTCCCAAAACTTGGCTGTTTAGAGGCTCCCTCCACCATTAATTGGTCCAAACTGGGCTGGTTAGAGGCTCCCTCCACCATTAATTGGTCCAAACTGGGCTGGTTAGAGGCTCCCTCCACCATGAATTTGCCCAAACTGGGCTGGTTAGAGGCTCCCTCCACCATGAATTTCCCAAAACTTGGCTGTTTAGAGGCTCCCTCCACCATTAATTGGTCCAAACTGGGCTGGTTAGAGGCTCCCTCCACCATGAATTTGCCCAAACTGGGGTGGTTAGAGGCTCCCTCCACCATTAATTGGTCCAAACTGGGCTGGTTAGAGGCTCCCTCCACAATTAATTGGTCCAAACTGGGCTAATTAGAGGCTCCCTCCACCATGAATTGGTCCAAACTGGGTTTTTTAGAGGCTCCCTCCACCATGAATTTGCCCAAACTGGGCTGTTTAGAGGCTCCCTCCACCATGAATTGGTCCAAACTGGGCTGGTTAGAGGCTCCCTCCACCATGAATTTCCCAAAACTTGGCTGTTTAGAGGCTCCCTCCACCATTAATTGGTCCAAACTGGGCTGGTTAGAGGCTCCCTCCACCATTAATTGGTCCAAACTGGGCTGGTTAGAGGCTCCCTCCACCATTAATTGGTCCAAACTGGGCTGGTTAGAGGCTCCCTCCACCATTAATTGGTCCAAACTGGGCTGTTTAGAGGCTCCCTCCACCATTAATTGGTCCAAACTGGGCTGGTTAGAGGCTCCCTCCACCATGAATTTGCCCAAACTGGGCTGTTTAGAGGCTCCCTCCACCATGAATTGGTCCAAACTGGGCTGGTTAGAGGCTCCCTCCACCATGAATTTCCCAAAACTTGGCTGTTTAGAGGCTCCCTCCACCATTAATTGGTCCAAACTGGGCTGGTTAGAGGCTCCCTCCACCATGAATTTGCCCAAACTGGGCTGGTTAGAGGCTCCCTCCACCATGAATTGGTCCAAACTGGGTTTTTTAGAGGCTCCCTCCACCATGAATTTGCCCAAACTGGGCTGGTTAGAGGCTCCCTCCACCATGAATTGGTCCAAACTGGGGTTTTTAGAGGCTCCCTCCACCATGAATTTGCCCAAACTCTGCTGGTTAGAGGCTCAATCCACCCTGATTTTCAAAACAAATGTTGGTGCCAACCTCAACTTACTACAAGGGCCAAATTCACTGCTGGTGACAAGCTCTCCTCACTGCAAGTGCCAAATACACATGTTTCAAGGTGTTTTCCTACTGTCAGAGAGGTGGTATTGAGTGTGTAAAGTGTGTAGTTGTTAGGCTGTGATGTTGGGGTAATAGAGGGTCTTTGGTGTGTTAGATGCCCCCAGACATGCTTCCCCTGCTGTCCCAGTGTCATTCCAGAGGTGTTGGCATCATTTCCTGGGGTGTCATAGTGGACTTGGTGACCCTCCAGACACGGATTTGGGTTTCCCCCTTAACGAGTATCTGTTCCCCATAGACTATAATGGGGTTCGAAACCCGTTCGAACACACGAACATTGAGCGGCTGTTCGAATCGAATTTCGAACCTCGAACATTTTAGTGTTCGCTCATCTCTACTAAAAAATAACAGCAATCCACAGCAGTTACAAGTTCATATAGCTGAAAAAAACCTTTAATTTTGGGGGGTCCTGAAAAATAGCAGCAATCCACAGCAGTTACTTCTTGCTATATACATGCAAACCAGCTTTTCAAGCTGTGTAACCCCAAAACAAGGAAACAGAGCAATTAGTTCAGGCTATGGCCGCTCAATCCAGATATCCAGGGCGTGTACCCCCAAAAACTAGATGGGAGACACCGAAATTCAATCAGGCTATGTCTGCTCAATCCAGTTGTTCACAGTGTGTAACCCCAAAACCTAGGTGGGAAAGACAGAAATTCAGTCAGGCTATGTCCGCTCTTTTCAGTTTTTCACGCTGTGTAACCCCAAAACTTAGATGGGAGAGACAGAATTTCAGTCAGGCTATATCAGCTCAATCCAATTTTTAAGGGTCTACCCCTTGTATGTTTCATTTATTTCTGTGACATTATTTCCACCAATCACTCAAGCAGTACAAGCACCGGACACTGGTACTAGAACACTGACACTGCTCTATAAATGTCGTACAACTGCAGCCATTACTTCAACGCCCTCCCAGGATCTCTTTTCGGGTCCTTTTCCCCCTCTGTTGAACCCCTTCCCCTCAATACGGTGTGATACACTAAACAATATATTGGATACTCAGGTCGCTTGTGTCTACCTATTTCCAAGGGCAACTGTTGGCATTCTTCACAGTCACACAAGTACAGTTAAGGATTGTTTGATGCGATATCTCAACCTTTCACCCTCACAAGTTTATTTCCTAAAGTATAAGGAAACTTTAATGAAGGACAATTCGAACATCTGGTGTGACCGTTGTGACAGGACCAGGGTAAAAGTGGGAGAAGGAGTATACATTTCTCCCAGGTTCCTGTCAGACACAATCTAGGTGCAGCTGAGCAAAGCTGCGCTCCTGGCTGGTGGGTCTTACCAAAACCCTGGTAAAGGTCTGGCTGCTGGAGCAGGGAGTATTGGTGTCTCTACTCCATTTAGCCACTCTAGGTTTTGGGATATGTGGAGTTAAATCCTTGCACCATACTTGGCTGGATTGAACTTTCATTTTGTGCCAAAAAGTGGTGAAGACAGCGATCCCTGAACTAATCTCGTTACACCGTCCATTGCCAACTGCAGCACTGAAGTTACCATCTCTGGAAATGGTACACCTTCTTTCTCTGCATTTAGCCATGCTCGATGCTATGCTAGTTGTGATGCTATGCTAGATGTGTTTTTCAGCACTGAGGCCACCTCCTCTGAGATCCCAAAGGAACTTCAGCAGATTTCTGTATTGCACCCAAAGAGAAGAGAAAATAAGTGTACGGCGCAGAGGGAATGGAGAGGACAGAGCTGAGGTCGGCCAGGAACTTCCAAAACATGCGCCTATACTTTTCCCTCATGGTGAAACTACCTCGGTGGCGGTAGTTTGGCCAGGGGGTGCCATTAACGTGTCCCAGACCTTGGAATAAGTCTTGCAACATGGCCAAGTTATGCATGAGTGGCCTTGCTGCTTCTGGACATGCCTTTATCTGTAGCCAACGTTTTTGCTGCTTAGCTCTCGCCTCCACATCTACATTACTTTCACCCCTAGACATCACCCCAGTCTATGCCTCTGCTTCTAGCCACCTTTTTTGCTACTTAGCTTGCCTCCACATCTACACTGTTTTTGCCCCTAGACATAACCCCTATCCATGCCTCTGCCTCTAGCCACTTTTCCCAGTTTAGCTTCACTCCACATCTACACTGCTTTCCCCGCTAGACATCACCCCTGTCCATGTCGGGTCGGTGGCCTCGTCATCCACCAACTCCTCTTCCAATTGCTCACTGTCCCCTTACTGCAAACCACACATAACCACAGCTTGCCCTGATGGCAACTGTGTCTTATCACCGAGGCCCAGAAACGTCGGTTGTGGGTCCACAACCACAAAATTGGAAGGAAATGGCGGATGCTTCAGTATTTGTAACACCTTTTCCTGGTGCTCGGGTCTGGTCTGCGTTATACCCTGCTTAACGCAGCTGCCATATCCGGAATTGTGATGAGCACATGCTAATGTTTTGTGTCCAGTGGAAAGGATGGAATAGGAATTCACATAAGTCTGCCACCCATGGAAACTCATGGTGCAGAAACTGAGGGAGCTGACTTTGATGAACCCTTGGGTTTTGGAGATGGAACTCCATCAAAGGTCTCTGCAGCTCAAACACCCTGCTCAACATATGGTATCTAGGGTTTCAGCGTGTGGAGATGTCGCACAACAGCCGCTGTTCGGGCAGATTTAGGCGTTGCTGGAGTGTTTTGAGGTTAGCAGCGGCTCCTGTCCACTTGCGAAAGTGGGCGCACAAACACCGAACTTTCACCAGTAGCTCGTGTACATTTGGGTATGTTTTCAAAAAACGTTGCACCACCAAGTTAGATGTGGGCCAGGCATGGAACACGTTGGGAGGCTGGCAAGCTCCAGAGTCACTACCAGGATGCGGGCATTTTTACATATGCGACCCTGCCTGGGCCCAGGTGCAGCAGGGAAATACACATTGCCAACTCAGCCAGGATGGCATCTCTGACCTCGGAGGCAGTGTGCTGTCTGTCCCCCAAGCTGATGAGCTTCATCGCGGCCTGCTGACGTCTCCCCACGCCAGTAGCTGGGCTCGATTCAAGGGCGGAAGAGGAGGAGGGTGGTGTTTCAGCACTCCTGCCAGGAATATTGGGTGGGGAGACAAGGCAGGCCGCCACAGTTTGTAACCCGATCCCAGCCTCAACTACATTCAGCCAGTGTGCCGTGATTGAGATGTACCGTCCCTGGTCGCATGCACTTGTCCACACGTCGGTGGTAAAGTGGAACTTTGTGCAACTTAGCGCAGAACTTAGGGCCCGCCTAATGTTACGAGACATGTGCTATTGCAAAGCTCAACTCACCCAAAGGGCCAAAACCACTGCTGGTGAATTTTGTTCCGTTCCAAAGGACTCTGTGTTTAGATTTGGCTCAGTCACAGCTCCAGGACATGCCTTTGAAGGCAAGGTTTCCTTTAGTGGCTCCATCTCAGCAGGATGATGATGGTGAAGCTTGGTTAAATCTGGTGTCGGAAGGGAAAGTGGTTTCTGATCTACAGCTAAAGTACTGGAGCATGTTCTTTGGACAATTAACACCTGATCAGAACCCTGTAGAGGTAATGTAGAGTCTGATATTAGAGGACCATTACTGCTAGTAGTTGTTTCAGCCAATTCTCCACCTTTGTGGCCCTCTAAATAAAAATACCCCCAGGGCTGGATGCCAAAATGTTATCAATTTCACAATCAAGGTCAATGTCTGGGTCCTCAGTCCAATCCACTGCATCAATCCAACACAATGAGAGTGATGGTTCTGGAATCAACGTTTTAGGGGCTAAGAATTTTAAAGGGGCTAACACTCTGCTGGTGCAAGGCTCAACTCACCCAAAGGGCCTAAATCTCTGCAGGTAGAGGCTGAAGTCACCTGAAGGGCCTCAATCTCTGCTGGGAGCTCAGCTTAAGGGCCTGGAACTTCATTTGGAAGGGCTCACGTTAAGGGCGTTAAAAGTGAATTTTGGAAGGTCTTACCACATCAAACAAACATAACCAATGGCAGTTCATGGTGGGGGTTTTGGATTTCCCATTGCCTATTCCATATTCCTATTTCCCACTTTAATAGAGGTTTTTTGGAATGTGGAAAGTGTGTAGTTGTTAGGCTGTGATGTTGGGGTAATAGAGGGACTTTGGTGTGTTAGATGCCCCCAGACATGCTCCCCCTGCTGTCCCAGTTACATTGCAGAGGTGTTGGCATCATTTGCTGAGGTGTCATAGTGGACTTGGTGACCCTCCTGAGTCGAATGGTGGGATCCCCTGAAACAAAGCATTTTCTCCCATAGACTATAATGCGGTTCGATATACGATCGAATAGTCAAATATGGAGTGGCTATTCGAAACGAATAACGAATATCAAATATTTTACTGTTCACTCATCTCTAGTTGTTCTGGCTTATTTAAGGGGTGCAGTTTTGAAAATGGGGTGATTTATGGGGGGTTTCTAATACAATGGTCTTTCAAAACCCCTTCATCACTGGATTAGAAACTTAAAAAATGGGTTTTAGAAATTTCTTGAAAATTTTGAATATTGTTTCACTTGTAAACCTTATAATGTCTGTAAAAAATAAAAGGGTGACTAAAGTTTGATGCCGACATAAAGCAGAGATCTGGGACATGAGATTTAGGATATAATTTTGGCGGTCTGACTATCTGTATGCAATGCACATCATTTCAAACTTTATAAAATGCGTATTTTTCAAAATTTCCATCAAATTTCCTATTTTTTCATAATTAAACACAAAACATATCAAACAAAATTTATTACTAACATGAAGAACAATGTGTTACGAAAAAAAGTCTCAAAATCACTTTGGTAACTTAAAGTGTTCCAAAGTTATTGCCACATAAAGTGACATGTCAGTTTTGAAAAATTGAGCTTGGTCAGGAAGTCAAAAAGTGCCATCGGCGGGAAGGGGTTAATCTATCGTTGTCCTCCAATCCACCCATAACCCCTAATAATTTTGGTTGCCTTTTTTGCACTTTTTCAAGTTTGATTATATCTTTCTTGTATACTGAGGCCCAAAATTGCATATTTACCTAGTAGATGAGGTTGAGGTTGGATAAGGTTGGATGAAGACATCAGTCCATCAAGTCCAGCCTATAACATCTACAAGGACTTGGCTTGGGTTCCTCCACTAACCTCCAGTTTTCTATCTAGCTGTAACAATATATTGACAGATTTATTGACTTTCTATGAAATTTCCCCCATTGTTTGTTGGATGATCAGTCAGAACATTAGATTGTAGCCTCAGTAGTGTCAGGGGTTAATGTGAGTGATGACAATCTTTGTACAGGACTATGGAATATATTTGTGTTATAGAAGGAAGTAAATCAGTATAAGACAAGGACGGCTGGGACGGGTTATTTCTTCTACAATTCTCTATAGTAAGGACGGTTCAGAGCACAATCCTCTGAGAGAAGATCCAGAATGATGTGCGGTGAGAGCAGAGAATGTAACATCTATCCCATCATACTGTATAAAAGGAGGGAGATGAGAGCAGTCACCATATAGCATGTCCCTGATCCTGGGGGCCGTGCTGTCTGTGTCACTGCTTCTATCCATCATGTCTCACTGAGGACTGGAGATACATCATCTCATCATCATCATCATTATCCTACTCCTACAAGGAGATGAGCATTATCATTATTCTGTTCCTTCTTCTTTGGTTTCCTTTTACACAATTAGTCTGTGATCTCAGGATTAGAGAAGTTTATAAGGATGTACAGAAAGGTTCCCAGGATGGAGATCTCATCATTGGGGGGTTATTGACAATGTATAGAGCTGCAGAATATCAAGAACCCCCAGACTACAATTACACAGGTTATTCATGTACTGAGTAAGTCCTTATTTCATGTACAAATTGCCATCAGAGAAGTAGAGCGAGTTGTGTGAGGTCTGTAGACAATTCTCTGAAGATAAGGACTTGATAAACCATATGGAAGTGTCTGTGATATTTCTGTAGCCGGAGGATCTTGTGCAGGTTCTTGTGATTCTCCTCATATTCCGGCTCCTAGTAAATGCTGCTCATGTATTCCTATCAGTATCCTCAGCTATACACAGGGTTCACTTACAGTCTTTACACTCACTGTGGGTTAATAACTTCTCAGTAAGGCCGAGGCCCCACCTTGTGAATACGCCATGATTTGACCGTGGAGGAAACTGCGGCAAAAACCATGGCATTTTACATTCCCTACAAAGTGGATGAGATTCTGGGTAATTCTATTCACACATTACAGGAAAATATCCACAGCAAAAATAGGGACACAAAGTCCGCAGAGGAATCTCAATGGTGTGTAAGGTCCAACCAAGCTGGAGTTGTACTGCTTCATAATATCTCTGCGTATCAGGGAGATTGATGGCTCCGTCAATCTCGAGACGTGTCAGAGCCGCATGCACTAGACGTTTGTGTTTCCTTTTAAACATAGTTAGAGGAGAGAGCTCGGATGGATTTGCAGAAAGACTTAGGGAGATCTATCGCGAGCATTTGTGGTTTATGCAGGATCTTGGTACTATATATGTTTCTTCTGCCCAACCAGGAGAGCAAAGTAATATTGAAGTAGTGTGTGGATTTCCTCTAATAAGGAAACAAAGGTCAATTTATAAATCCGGTCAATGTCTTTGAAAAGTTTAACCCCTTAAGGACAAGCCCAAAACTGCGTTATGGACCCGGCCTCGATTATCAAAACTGACATGTGTCACTTTAAATGGCAAGAACTGTGAGACGCTTTACTGTAACTTACACAAGTGATTATTAAATAGTTTTTTCATGTTAGTAGCAAATACTAATCAATATTTTTGTACTTAGGTATAAAAAATAGGAAATTTGATGGAAATTTGAAAAAAATTGCAATTTTCAAAATGTGAAATTCTCTGCTGTTCAGGCAGACAGTCATACCACCCAAATACATGAATAAATCTCATCTGCCATATCTCGGCTTTATATCGCCATCATCTTTTGTTTGTCTTTTCATTTATTTGGATGTTACGAGGCTTACAAGTGTAACATCAATGTTCCAGATTTACAAGAAAATTCCCCAAACTAATTTTATAGGGACGACTTCAGTTCTGAAAGGAATTATAAAGGCCGATATAATAGAAGCCCCCATAAATCACCCCATTATCAAAACTGCACCCCTCAAATAATGCAAAACAGCATTTGGGATGTTTATTAAGCCTTTAAGCATTTCAGAAGAATACAAATAATATGGAGGTGAAATTTAGACATTTCTTTTTTTTTTCACTAACACATTCATTTAGACCTAAAACTAACACAATCACAAAGGGTTAAAGAAGAAAATACATCTGACAGTTTATCCTGCAGTTTATCTCTTCTGAGCACAGCAATACCCCCATGTGGGTGTAAACTGATGTTTGGGCAGACGGCAGCGCACAGAAGGGAAGGAGCGACACTGGGGATATGAAAAGCAGATTTTGCTGGAATAGTTTTCAGGCGCCATGTCTCATTTGCAGAGTCCCTAGAGGACCAAAACAATGGGAATCATATAAAAGTGACCCCATTTTAAGAAACTACACCCCTCACAGAATTCATCAAGGGGTATAGTGAGCATTTTCACCCTACAGTTGTTTCACAGATTTTACAAACATTGTGTACATGAAAAATTACTAAAATGTCACTTTATCCAAAAGTTTTTATTTTCACAAGGGGTTAAAGGAGAGAAAGCCCCCCATCTTGTTAAACAATTGCTCCTGAACATGGCAATACCTCATATGTGGCCATAATCTGCTGTATGGGAACATGGGGGGGCTCAGAATGGAAAGAGATATTTTGCTTTTGAAGGGCAGATTGTGCTGGAATAGTTTTCAGGTGCCAGGTCACATTTGCACAGCTCCATTTTAGAAACAAAACTAAAAAAAAAAAAAAATATCTATGTGGGTGTACACTGCTGCTTGGGCACACAGCAGAGCTCAGAAGGGAAGGCGTTCTGATGTTTTAGCTTTTGGGGTACAGATTTAGAAGAACTTTCTGGGTGCCAAGTTGTTTTTGCAGAGCCCTGAAAGTACCAGTAAACTGGAATTCCCCAAGAAGTGACCCCATATAGTAGGGGCAATTTTAGGGTCTCTGCAAATGTGACATGGTGTCCAAAACAACAATCTAAAATCTGCACTCCAAAAGCCACCTAGCGCTCCTTCACATCTGCACCCTGCTGTGCACCCAAACGGCAGATTATGCCCACATGTATGACACTGGTGTACCCCAGATGACGCACTTAATGCCATATGTGGGTACAAAATGCTGTTTGGGTACAGCCGGGCACAGAAGGGAAGGAGCGCTATTTTTGTTTTTGGAGCACAGTTTGGTTTTTGGACATCATGCCATTTTTGCAAAGCCTCTAAAATGCCAATAAAATGGAACCCACAGACATGTCACCGCATTTTGGACATTACCCCACTGAAGGGATTTATCAAGTGGTGTAGCGGGCAATTTTTTTTATTTTTAATGTAGATTCTGAGCCCCACATAGAGCTCACAATGTACATTTTACCCCATCAGTATGTCTTTGGAATATGGGATGGAAATCCATGCAAACACGGGGAGAACATACAAACTCCTTGCAGACGTTGTTTTTGCCCTTGGCGGGATTTGAACACCAGGATTCCAGCGCTGCAAGGCTGCAGTGCTAACCACTGAGCCACCGTGTGGCCCCCATGTAGCGGGCATTTATAACCCTTGAGTTTTGCTTTTATTTAGCTTTTTAGAAATGAATGTGCAGCTGATAATGAAACGTTACAAATTAAAATTTTCCAGAGATTTGCCATTTCAGTGCCCGATATGTTGTGCCCAGCTTGTGTCAGCAAAGATACACACTCCAAAAACGATTATGCGGGTATCCCAGGTACGGGAAATGACGTATCCCTGGAAACATTGTCATTTTCACCTTTCAAAATCAGCTGCGTATTCATTTATGGATAATTAGAGATGAGCGAACGCCGTTCGATCGAAAAGGTATTCAATCGAAAATCATGGCGTTCGATGTATTCGTTCACAATCGAATACCAGGCCGCATGCGCAGTAAAGATTTGTGTCCCCTCCCACAGGAACTACAACAACGGAGGCAGTTTAAAAAATTGATAAAACCCATTGGCTGCTGAAAACGTGACCTTCCATTCATAAGACCGGCTGCCGCCCTATTCGCCATTTTAGCGGTGAGACATAGGGAGAGAAAGACATCTGCTGAGGGCTAGATAGCGATTAGCTTCAGATAGGCAGGGAAGAACTAAAGAAGAAAACCAGCAGCTCTTCTCAGAGATATACACTGCAGGGACATCAGTCCAGCTTTCCCTGGACGGTGGAAAACAGGGACACACAACAGATACAACTTCATATATAGCGGAGAAACAGCGTTCATTGTCAGCTGTCCGCACACAGAATAGCCGGAATCCACAGCAATTACAAGTTCATATAGAGCTGGAAAAAGCCTTGAATTTTTGGGGGGCCTGAAAAATTGCAGCAATCCACAGCAATTACAAGTTCATATACATAATAATAAGTTTTATTTATATAGCGCCAACATATTCTGCAGCGCTGTACAATTTGTAGGGTTCAAATACAGACAGGTACATAACAAAGAACGTCATTTCACACAATGGGACTGAGGGCCCTGCTCGCAAGAGCTTACAATCTATGAGGTAGAGGGGGTGAAACAAGAGGTAGCAGGGGCGGCATTGCTTATACAGGGGTCAGACAATGTTGTAATAGAGGTGACTGTCATTACACAAACAAAACTTTATGAGCCGTCACTAGTGGTGTCCTGTAACATGTGGATGGAGCTTGGACAAATAAAGTTATCCTGAGATGGCATCATATCATGTGGGGTAATGTGGGGGCGGGGACAGAGGAGGGTTAAATTTTGGGGATTCTAATTATAGCACGGAAGGGTTTACGTTAGAAGTTGTGATAGGCTTGTCTGTAGAGATGAGCGAACAGTGTTCTATCGAACTCATGTTCGATCGGATATTAGGCTGTTCGGCATGTTTGAATCGAATCGAACACCGCGTGGTAAAGTGCGCCATTACTCAATTCCCTCAATTCCAAATGGGACAGGAACTACAACACCGGTGACGTTGAAAAAAGTAGGCAAAACTACTGTCTGACTGGGAATTCAAAGAATATATTGGGGTTACAAATACCCTCATTTCTTGCTACTGGTATATAGTGCCATTGTCTGACTGGGAATTCAAAGAATATATTGGGGTTACAAATACCCTCATTTCTTGCTACTGGTATATAGTGCCATTGTCTGACTGGGAATTCAAAGAATATATTGGGGTTATAAATACCCTCATTTCTTGCTACTGGTATATAGTGCTATTGTCTGACTGGGAATTCAAAGAATATATTGGGAATACAAATACCCTCATTTCTTGCTACTGCCATATAGTGCCAGTTTCTGACTGGTAATTCAAAGAATATATTGGGGTTACGTGCACCCACAATTTTTGCTACTGGTATATAGTGCCAGTTTCTGACTGGGAATTCAAAGAATATATTGGGGTTACCAATACCCTCATTTCTTGCTACTGGTATATAGTGCCATTGTCTGACTGGGAATTCAAAGAATATATTGGGGTTACCAATACCCTCATTTCTTGCTACTGGTATACAGTGCCAGTTTCTGACTGGGAATTCAAAGAATATATTGGGGTTACAAATACCCTCATTTCTTGCTACTGGTATATAGTGCCAGTTTCTGACTGGTAATTCAAAGAATATATTGGGGTTACAAATACCCTCATTTCTTGCTACTGGTATATAGTGCCAGTTTCTAACTGGGAATTCAAAATGCGCAAGGCTCCCGGAAAGGGACGTGGACGAGGCCGTGGGTGAGGTCGGGGGAATGGTTCTGGGGAGCAAGGTAGCAGTGAAGCCACAGGGCATCCCGTGCCTACTCCTGTGGGGCAGCAAGCATTGCGCCACTCCACAGTGCCAGGGTTGCTTGCCACATTAACTAAACTGCAGGGTACAAACCTTAGTAGGCCCGAGAACCAGGAACAGGTCTTGCAATGGCTGTCAGAGAACGCTTACAGCACATTGTCCAGCAGCCAGTCAGACTCTGCCTCCTCTCCTCCTATTACCCAACAGTCTTGTCCTCCTTCCTCCCAAAATTCCCAAGCTTCACAGAACAATAACCCCAACTGTCCCTGCTCCCCAGAGCTGTTCTCCGCTCCTTTCATTGTCCCTCAACCTGCCCCTCCACGTCATGATTCCACGAACCTAACAGAGGAGCATCTGTGTCCAGATGCTCAAACACTAGAGTCTCCTCCATCTCCGTTCGATTTGGTGGTGGATGACCAGCAACCCACCCTCATCGACGATGATGTGACGCAGTTGCCGTCAGGGCATCCAGTTGACCGGCGCATTGTGCGGGAGGAGGAGATGAGACAGGAGTTGGAAGAGGAAGTGGTGGATGATGAGGACACTGACCCGACCTGGACAGGGGGGATGTCAAGCGGGGAAAGTAGTGTGGATGTTGAGGCAGGTGCAGCACCAAAAAGGGTAGCTAGAGGCAGAGGCAGAGGTCAGCAGCTTAGGCGAAGCCAGGCCACACCCGGAATCTCCCAAGATGTTCCAGTTCGTACCCAGCCCCGAAAAACTCCCACCTCGAGGGCACGTTTCTCGAAGGTGTGGAGTTTTTTCAAGGAATGCGCCGAGGACAGATATAGTGTTGTCTGCACAATTTGCCTCTCGAAATTGATTAGGGGCTCTGAGAAGAGCAACCTGTCCACCACTTCAATGCGCCGTCATTTGGAATCCAAGCACTGGAATCAGTGGCAGGCAGCAACGGCAGGACAAAGGCCGCCTGTCGTTCACGCCACTGCCACTGCCTCTGCCTCTGCCACTGCCACTGCTGACTGTGCTGGCGATGCACTCCAGAGGACGAGCCAGGACACCACTTCATCTGCCTCCGCCACTTTGTTGACTTCTTCCTCATCCTCCCCTGTTCCTGTCTTATCTCCTTCTCCTGCACCATCAAAGGCACCATCAGGCGCTTCTTTACAACAACCCACCATCTCTCAGACATTGGAGCGGCGGCAGAAATACACCGCTAACCACCCACATGCGCAAGCCTTGAACGCCAACATCGCTAAACTGCTGGCCCAGGAGATGTTGGCGTTCCGGCTTGTTGAAACTCCCGCCTTCCTGGACCTGATGGCAACTGCGGCACCTCGCTATGCCGTCCCTAGCCGTCACTACTTCTCCCGGTGTGCCGTCCCCGCCTTGCACCAGCACGTGTCACTCAACATCAGGCGGGCCCTTAGTTCCGCGCTTTGCACAAAGGTCCACTTGACCACCGACGCGTGGACAAGTGCATGCGGACAGGGACACTACATTTCACTGACGGCACACTGGGTGAATGTAGTTGAGGCTGGGACTGCTTCCCAAACTGGCCCGGTGTACCTCGTCTCCCCGCCTAACATTCCTGGCAGGGACACGAGAAGAACACCCCCCTCCTCCTCCTCCTCCACCGCCTCCTCCTCCTCCACCGCCTCCTCCTCCGCCACCGCCTCCTCCCCTGCCACCGCCTCCTCCTCCGCTGTTAGATTGACCCCAGCTACGAGTTGGAAACGTTGCAGCACTGGCGTTGGTAGACGTCAGCAGGCTGTGCTGAAGCTGATCAGCTTGGGGGACAGACAGCACACTGCCTCCGAGGTAAGGGATGCCCTCCTCGATGAGACGGCAATATGGTTTGAGCCGCTGCACCTGGGCCCAGGCATGGTCGTTTGTGATAACGGCCGGAACCTGGTAGCAGCTCTGGAGCTTGCCGGATTCCAACATGTTCCATGCCTGGCCCACGTCTTCAACCTAGTGGTGCAACGTTTCCTAAAGAGCTACCCCAATGTTCCAGAGCTACTGGTGAAAGTGCGGCGCATGTGCGCCCACTTTCGCAAGTCGACAGTAGCCGCTGCTAGCTTAAAATCTCTCCAGCAACGCCTGCATGTGCCACAACACCGGCTTTTGTGCGACGTCCCCACACGCTGGAACTCAACGTTTCAGATGTTGAATAGAGTGGTTGAGCAGCAGAGACCTTTGATGGAATACCAGCTACAAAACCCTAGGGTGCCACAAAGTCAGCTGCCTCAGTTTCACATCCATGAGTGGCCATGGATGAGAGACCTTTGTGACATCCTACGGGTGTTTGAGGAGTCCACAAGGAGGGTGAGCTCTGAGGATGCGATGGTGAGCCTTACAATCCCGCTCTTGTGTGTTCTGAGAGAATCCCTGATTGACATCAGGGATAACTCAGATCACACAGAGGAGTTAGGGATAGCATCCGATCCATCACAGCTGGAGAGTAGGTCCACACATCTGTCCGCTTCATCGCGTTTAATGGAGGAAGAGGAGGAGGAGGAGGAGGAGGAGGAGGAAGAAGAGTTGTCCGATGATGTGATGGTGATACAGGAGGCTTCCGGGCAACTTCGAATCGTCCCATTGTTGCAGCGCGGATGGGTAGACATGGAGGATGAGGAGGAAATGGAGATTGAACTTTCCGGTGGGGCCAGAGGAGTCATGCCAACTAACACTGTGGCAGACATGGCTGAGTTCATGTTGGGGTGCTTTACAACCGACAAGCGTATTGTCAAAATCATGGAGGACAACCAGTACTGGATCTTTGCTATTCTTGACCCCCGGTATAAAAACAACATGTCGTCTTTTATTCCGGTAGAGGGGAGGGCCAATCGCATCAATGCTTGCCACAGGCAATTGGTGCAGAATATGATGGAGATGTTTCCAGCATGTGACGTTGGCGGCAGGGAGGGCAGTTCCTCCAGTAGGCGACCAAGTTCTCACCGGTCCACACAAACGAGGGGCACACTGTCTAAGGTCTGGGACACCTTGATGGCACCCCCTCGCCAAAGTGCCGCCACAGAGGGTCCTAGTGTCACCAGGCGTGAGAAGTATAGGCGCATGTTGCGGGAATACCTTTCCGACCACAGCCCTGTCCTCTCCGACCCCTCTGCGCCCTACACGTATTGGGTGTCGAAGTTGGAACTGTGGCTTGAACTTGCCCTATATGCCTTGGAGGTGCTGTCCTGTCCTACCACCAGCGTCCTATCTGAGAGGGTGTTCAGTGCAGCCGGTGGCATCATCACTGACAAGCGCACCCGTCTGTCAGCTGAGAGTGCCGACCGGCTCACTTTGATAAAAATGAACCACCACTGGATAGAGCCTTCATTTTTGTGCCCACCTGTGTAAAGCACCCCAACATGAAACTCCATGTCTGTGCTCAACCTCTCCAATTCCTCCGCATCCTCATACTCATCCACCATAAGCGTTGCACAATTCTGCTAATACTAGGCTCCCTCCACCCTGATTTCCCCCAACTCTGCTGGTTAGAGGCACCCTCCACCCTGATTTCCACCAACTCTGCTGGTTAGAGGCTCCCTCCACCCTGATTTCCCACAACTCTGCTGGTTAGAGGCTCCCTCCACCCTGATTTCCCACAACTCTGCTGGTTAGAGGCTCCCTCCACCCTGCTTTCCCACAACTCTGCTGGTTAGAGGCTCCCTCCACTCTGATTTCCACCAACTCTGCTGGTTAGAGGCTCCCTCCACCCTGCTTTCCCCCAACTCTGCTGGTTAGAGGCTCCCTCCACCATGAATTGGTCAAAACTGGGGTGGTTAGAGGCTCCCTCCACCATGAACTTCCCATAGCTTGGCTGTTTAGAGGCTCCCTCCACCATGAATTGGTCCAAACTGGGCTGGTTAGAGGCTCCCTCCACCATGAATTGGTCCAAACTGGGTTTTTTAGAGGCTCCCTCCACCATGAATTGGTCCAAACTGGGCTGTTTAGAGGCTCCCTCCACCATGAATTGGTCCAAACTGGGGTTTTTAGAGGCTCCCTCCACCATGAATTTGCCCAAACTGGGCTGTTTAGAGGCTCCCTCCATCATGAATTGGTCCAAACTGGGCTGGTTAGAGGCTCCCTCCACCATGAATTGGTCCAAACTGGGTTTTTTAGAGGCTCCCTCCACCATGAATTGGTCCAAACTGGGCTGGTTAGAGGCTCCCTCCACCATGAATTGGTCCAAACTGGGTTTTTTTAGAGGCTCCCTCCACCATGAATTGGTCCAAACTGGGCTGGTTAGAGGCTCCCTCCACCATGAATTGGTCCAAACTGGGTTTTTTAGAGGCTCCCTCCACCATGAATTGGTCCAAACTGGGGTTTTTAGAGGCTCCCTCCACCATGAATTTGCCCAAACTGGGCTGGTTAGAGGCTCCCTCCACCATGAATTGGTCCAAACTGGGGTTTTTAGAGGCTCCCTCCACCATGAATTGGCCCAAACTGGGCTGGTTAGAGGCTCCCTCCACCATGAATTGGTCCAAACTGGGGTTTTTAGAGGCTCCCTCCACCATGAATTGGTCCAAACTGGGCTGGTTAGAGGCTCCCTCCACCATGAATTGGTCCAAACTGGGGGTTTTAGAGGCTCCCTCCACCATGAATTTGCCCAAACTGGGCTGGTTAGAGGCTCCCTCCACCATGAATTTGCCCAAACTGGGCTGTTTAGAGGCTCCCTCCACCATGAATTGGTCCAAACTGGGGTTTTTAGAGGCTCCCTCCACCATGAATTGGTCCAAACTGGGGGTTTTAGAGGCTCCCTCCACCATGAATTGGTCCAAACTGGGTTTTTTAGAGGCTCCCTCCACCATGAATTGGTCGAAACTGGGCTGGTTAGAGGCTCCCTCCACCATGAATTGGTCCAAACTGGGTTTTTTAGAGGCTCCCTTCACCATGAATTGGTCCAAACTGGAGTTTTTAGAGGCTCCCTCCACCATGAATTTGCCCTAGCTGGGCTGGTTAGAGGCTCCCTCCACCATGAATTGGTCCAAACTGGGCTGTTTAGAGGCTCCCTCCACCATGAATTGGTCCAAACTGGGCTGGTTAGAGGCTCCCTCCACCATGAATTGGTCCAAACTGGGTTTTTTAGAGGCTCCCTCCACCATGAATTGGTCCAAACTGAGTTTTTTAGAGGCTCCCTCCACCATGAATTGGTCCAAACTGGGCTGGTTAGAGGCTCCCTCCACCATGAATTGGTCCAAACTGGGTTTTTTAGAGGCTCCCTCCACCATGAATTGGTCCAAACTGGGCTGGTTAGAGGCTCCCTCCATCATGAATTGGTCCAAACTGGGCTGGTTAGAGGCTCCCTCCACCATGAATTGGTCCAAACTGGGTTTTTTAGAGGCTCCCTCCACCATGAATTGATCCAAACTGGGCTGGTTAGAGGCTCCCTCCACCATGAATTGGTCCAAACTGGGCTGGTTAGAGGCTCCCTCCACCATGAATTGGTCCAAACTGGGCTGGTTAGAGGCTCCCTCCACCATGAATTGGTCCAAACTGGGTTTTTTAGAGGCTCCCTCCACCATGAATTTGCCCTAACTGGGCTGTTTAGAGGCTCCCTCCACCATGAATTTGCCCAAACTGGGCTGTTTAGAGGCTCCCTCCACCATGAATTGGTCCAAACTGGGGTTTTTAGAGGCTCCCTCCACCATGAATTTGCCCAAACTGGGCTGTTTAGAGGCTCCCTCCATCATGAATTGGTCCAAACTGGGCTGTTTAGAGGTTCCCTCCACCATGAATTGATCCAAACTGGGTTTTTTAGAGGCTCCCTCCACCATGAATTGGTCCAAACTGGGCTGGTTAGAGGCTCCCTCCACCATGAATTGGTCCAAACTGGGGTTTTTAGAGGCTCCCTCCACCATGAATTGGTCCAAACTGGGGTTTTTAGAGGCTCCCTCCACCATGAATTTGCCCAAACTCTGCTGGTTAGAGGCTCAATCCACCCTGATTTTCAAAACAAATGTTGGTGCCAACCTCAACTTACTACAAGGGCCAAATTCACTGCTGGTGACAAGCTCTCCTCACTGCAAGTGCCAAATACACATGTTTCAAGGTGTTTTCCTACTGTCAGAGAGGTGGTATTGAGTGTGTAAAGTGTGTAGTTGTTAGGCTGTGATGTTGGGGTAATAGAGGGTCTTTGGTGTGTTAGATGCCCCCAGACATGCTTCCCCTGCTGTCCCAGTGTCATTCCAGAGGTGTTGGCATCATTTCCTGGGGTGTCATAGTGGACTTGGTGACCCTCCAGACACGGATTTGGGTTTCCCCCTTAACGAGTATCTGTTCCCCATAGACTATAATGGGGTTCGAAACCCGTTCGAACACACGAACATTGAGCGGCTGTTCGATTCGAATTTCGAACCTCGAACATTTTAGTGTTCGCTCATCTCTACTTGTCTGATAAGATGCGTCTTTAGTTTGCATTTGAAACTGTAGAAATTGGGAGTTAATCTTATTGTCCGGGGTAGAGCATTCCAGAGAAGTGGTGCAGCTCGGGAGAAGTCTTGTATACGAGCGTGGGAGGTTCTGATAATAGAGGATGTAAGTGTTAGGTCATTGAGTGAGCGGAGAGCACGGGTTGGGCGGTAGACAGAGATGAGGGAGGAAATGTAGGGAGGTGCGGCATTATGGAGAGCCTTGTGGGGGAGGGGGAGAACTTTATATTTTATTCTATAATGAATAGGCAGCCAATGTAGCGACCGGCACAGACCGGAGGCATCGCTGTAGTGACCGGCACAGACCAGAAGCCTCGCTGTAGCGTCTAGCCTGATAGATGAGCCTGGCCGCTGCATTCAGAATAGATTGTAGAGGGGAGAGTTTAGTGAGGGAAAGACGGATTAGTAAGGAGTTACAGTAGTCAAGGCGAGAATGAATCAGAGAAACAATAAGTGTCTTTAGTGTATCTCTGGTGAGGAAAGGGTGTATTCTGGAGATGTTTTTGAGGTGGAGGTGACATGAACGTGCGAGTGATTCAATATGAGGGGTGAAGGAAAGGTCTGCATCAAACATGACCCTGAGGCCTACTGCCTAGGAGTTATAGTAACGCCTGAGACTGCATTTATTCAAAGCCGCAAACCAGCGCGGCGCATACGATCCCCGCTCCCATTGAAATGAATGGGAGCGTGTACGGAACGCAAAGGGTCACGCGGCGTACACATGCCACATCACGCGGCACCTTACACCGTGTGAATGCACCCTTAGAGAGATTTAGTGTCAGATAGAGCGAGGACATGATATTAGAGACAGCAGAAAGACAGTCACTGGTGTTCTGTATGAGTGCAGGGGTGATGTCATGGGAAGATAAAAACCTTGAATTTTTGGGGGGCCTGAAAAAAAGCAGCAATCCACTGCATTTCCAAGTTCATATAGAGCTGGAAAACAGCTTTTCTTTGTGGTGTATAGACCATCAAAAAGGGAATAGTACATTCAAAATGCGCAAAGCTAGCGCAAGGGAACAGGGACGAGGACGGGGACGTGGAAATGCAGCTGTTCAGCAAGGTTGCGCTCAACCAACAGCGTCTACTGTGCCTACAGCTCTGCGGCAGCAAGCATTGCGCTTCTCCAAAGTCCCTGGCTTGATGACCACATTGAGTAGGCTGCAGGGTACAAACCTAAGTAAGCCCGAGGACCAGGAAGAGGTGTTACAATGGCTGGCGGACAATGCTTCCAGTACATTCTCCACCAGCCAGTCAGCCTCTACCTCAACTCCTCCTCCTACCCAACAGTCTGGTCTTCCTTCCTCACAACATGCCCAATCTTCCCAGCAACCTAATCCCACCTTTCCCACCTCCCAGGAGCTGTTTTTGGCTCCATTCACTGTCTCTCTCTCTGTCCCACCACGTCCTGAATCACCAGAGGTAACAAATGACTTCCCTGGAGCATCCGTTATCTCCGGTTGTTGTTGTTGACCAGCAATCGGCCCTCAGTGACCATGATGACGAGACACAGTTTCCATCAGGGCAGCCTGTTGCCGACGTTGTTGCGCAAGAGGAGGAGGAGAAGCTGTTTGAGGATTTGGAAGAGGAGGTGGTGGACAATGAGGTCACTGACCCGACCTGGACAGGGCAGATGTCAAGCGGGGAGAGCAGTGGAGATGTGGAGGGAAGTGCAGCACCAAAGAGGGTGGCTAGAGGCAGTGGCATGTCGCGAGGCAGAGGACAGCTGCTTCACCAAAGCCAGGCCACAGCCAGCAGGGCCCAAAATTTTACTTCTTGTAGCCAGCCTAGAAAACCTCCCCCATCGAGGCCATGGTCTTCGGTGGTCTGGAATTTTTTTTTATGTCTATGCTACGGAAAAATATAGTGCCGTTTGCACATTCTGCAACTCAAAACTGAGTAGGGGCTCTGAAAAGAGCAACCTCACAACCACTGCCATGCTCCCTCATTTGGAAGGCAAGCACTGGGCTCAGTGGCAGAGAGCAAACACTACTATCGTCGTCCGGCGTTGCCGCCACTGCCTCTCCCACTCTTGCCAGTGCTGGCACTGCAGTCCAGACCAGCAGCCAGGAAACCTCCACATCTTCCTCCAGCAATTTGGGGACTTCTCCCTCATCCTCCCCTTTTCCTGCCTCAGCTCCTTCTCCTGCCTTACGTCCTTCTCCTGTACCATCACGCACCTCCTCAAAACAACCCACCATCTCCCAGACTTTTGAGCACTACCCACCCCCATGCACAAGCCTTATACACGCAGATCTCCAAACTGCTGGCCCAGGAGATGTTGCCGTTCCGGCTTGTTGAAAGTCAAGCCTTCTGTGACCTGATGGCAAGTGCGGCACCTCGCTATGCCGTCCTTAGCCATCACTACTTCTCCCGATGTGCCATCCCCGCCTTGCACCAGTACGTGTCATGGCCCTAAGTTCTGCGATTTGCACAAAGGTCCACTTGACCACCGATGCATGGACAATTGCATGCGGACAGGGACGCTACATTTCACTGACTGCACACTGGGTGAATGTAGTTGAGGCTGGGAGCGGGTCACAATCTGGGGCGGTCTACCTCATTTCCCCACCCAACAATCCTGGCAGGAAACCACCACCCTCCTCCATCACATTGACCCCAGCTACCAGCTGGAAAAGCTGCAGCACTGGCGTGGGGAGACATCAGCAGGCCGTGCTGAAGCTCATAAACTTGGGGGACAGACAGCACACTGCCTCAGAGGTGAGGGATGCCCTCCTTGATGAGACGGCAACATGGCTTTCACTGCTGCACCTGGGCCCAGGCATGGTCGTGTGTGATAACGGCCGCAACTTGGTAGCGGCTCTGGAGCTTGAAAACCTCTGACACGTTCCATGCCTGGCCCATGTGTTTAATTTAGTAGTGCAACGGTTTTTGAAAACTTACCCCAATGTAGCCGAGCTACTGGTGAAGGTGCGCCCACTTTGGCAAGTCCACAGTAGCCGCTGCTAGCCTCCGAAGCCTCCAGCACTGCCTCCATCTGCCAGGACGTCCCCACAGGCTGGAACTCGACGTACCACATGTTGAGTAGAGTGTGTGAGCAGCAGAGACCCTTGATGGAGTACCATCTCCAAAACCCAAGGGTTCCTTAGAGTCAGCTCCCGCAGTTTCTGAACCATGAGTGGCCATGGATGGCAGACTTATGCAAGATCTTGCGTGTCTTTGAGGAGTCAACCATGAGGGTCAGTTGTGATGATGCAATTGTGAGTGTCACAATCCCCCTCCTGTGTGTGATGCGAGAATCCCTCGTCGCCATCAGGGATAACACATTGGACGCTGAGGAGTCGGGCATAGGTGCTGAAACATCCAAACAGGATATTCATGGCACACTCCTGTCCGCTTCACAGCGTATATTGAAAGAGGAGGAGGAGGAGGAGGTGGCAGATCTCATTGTCACACAGGAGGCTAGCTGGGCAGTTCATTGCGTCCCATTGCTGCATCGCGGTTGGGTCGAAATGGAGGAGAAGGAGGAAGAAATGGAGAATGAGCATTCCGGTGGGGGCAGCCAAGTGACGCCAAGTAACACTCTGGCACACATGGCTGAATGCATGTTGGAATGCTTTGCAACTGACAAACGCATTGCCAAAATCCTGGAGGACAACGACTACTGGATTTTTGCAATCCTCGACCCCTGGTATAAAAATTATGTTTGTAATTTTATTCCGGTAGAGAGGAGGGCCAGTCACATGAGAGATTGCCGCAAGCAACTGGTGCAGAATATGATGGAGATGTTTCCATCAACTCTCGTTGGCGGCACACAGGAGAGTTCCTCCAACAGGCAACAAACTGTCATCCAATCCACATCCAGCAGGGGCACACCCTCCAAGGTCTGGGACACGTTAATGGCACCTACTCGCCAAAGTACCGCCACTGAGGGGCCTAGTGTCACCAGGAGGGATAAGTATAGGCGCATGTTGCGGGAGTACCTGGCCGACACCAGTCCTGTCCTCTCCGATCCCTCTGCGGCCGATACTTATTGGGTCTCCAAGTTGGATTTGTGGCTGGAACTTGCGCTGTACGCATTGGAGGTCCTTTCCTGCCACCAGCGTGCTTTTGGAAAGGGTCTTCAGCGCTGCCGGTGGCATAATTACGGATAAGCGCATCCGGCTGTCAGCTGACAGTGCTGACCGGCTGACGCTCATAAAAAAGAACAGCCACTGGATAGACCCATCATTTTCATGTCCACCGGTGTCAAGCACCCCGACATGAAGTTGCATGTGTGTGCTCACCCTCTCCAATTCCTCCTCCTCATACTCCTCCTCCATCAGCGCTGCACAATTCTGATCCTACTAGGCTTAATCCACCCTGATACCCCCAACTCTGCTGGTTAGAGTGTCTACTCCCGCCAAGGGCCAAAAACACTGCTTTCTAAGGGCTCTACTCACTCCAAGGGCCAAAAACACTGCTGGTGCAAGGCTCTACTCACCCCAGGGGCCAAAAACAATACTGGTGCAAGGCTCTACTCATGCCAAGGACCAAAAACTCTGCTTTTTAAAGACTACTCACTCCAAGGGCCAGAAACACTGCAGGTTCAAGGCTCTACTCACTCCAAGGGCCAAAAACACTGCTGGCGCAAGGCTGAACTAAGTTAAAGGGCCTAAAACTCTGCAGGTAGAAGGCTGAAGTCACCTAAAGGGCCTCAATCTCTGCTGGAGCTCAGCTTAAGGGCCTGTAACTTAATTTGGAAGGGCTCATGTTAAGGGCTAGAAAAGTGAATTTTGGAAGGTCTCACCACATCACACACATCCACAATGACAGGTCAGGGGGGGACTGAAGGATTTCCCATTGTCTATTCCATCTGTGATTGTCATGGGGAACGTGATATAAAGGGGGGCTTGGTAATGTTTGTTGAGCTTAAATTGGGGTTTGTGTCCCTCCATTTGGGGAGTAAAGAAGGTTTCCAGGTATTTCCCCCCACTGTGATAGAGGTTGTAGTGAGTGTGTATAGTGTGTAGTTGTTAGGCTGTGATAGTGGGGTAATAGAGGGTCTTTGGTGTGTTAGATGCCCCCAGACATGCGCCCCCTGCTGTCCCAGTTACATTGCAGAGGTGTTGCATCATTTCCTGGGGTGTCATAGTGGACTTGGTGACTCCCCTGAGGTGAATGGTGGGATCCCCTGAAATGAAGCATTGTCTCCCATAGACTATAATGGGGTTCCATATTCCTTCCAATAGTCACATATTGAGATGATATTCAGAACGAATAACCAACATCGAATATTTTACTGTTTGCTCATCTCTATGGATAATAAGTTATAGCCACACTTGGGGATTAAAAATGCTCTCTGTACCCCTAGATAAATCATTCAGGGGTTCAGTTTACAAAATAAGGTCACATGTCAGAAGATTCCACTTTACTGGCATTTCAGATCTGCAAAAGTGTCATGGTGACCAAAAACCAAATAACCCTTCTTCCCTTCTGTGTCCAGCTGTGCCCTAATATCACTTTATACCCACATATGACATTACGTATGTTATCCAGGGTACACCAGTGTCATACATGTGCCCTAATATCAGTATATACCACATATGACATTACATACGTTATCCTGGGTACACCAGTGTCATACATGTGTCCTAATATCAGTATATACCACATATGACATTACATACATTATCCTGGGTACATCAGTGTCATACATGTGTCCTAATATCAGTATATACCACATATGACATTACATACATTATCCTGGGTACACCAGTGTCATATATGTGCCCTAATATCAGTATATACCACATATGACATTACATACATTATCCTGGGTACACCAGTGTCATACATGTGTCCTAATATCAGCATATACCACATATGACATTATATACAGTCCTACGAAAAAGTTTGGGCACCCCTATTAATCTTAATCATTTTTAGTTCTAAATATTTTGGTGTTTGCAGCAGCCATTTCAGTTTGATATATCTAATAACTGATGGACACAGTAATATTTCAGGATTGAAATGAGGTTTATTGTACTAACAGAAAATGCGCAATATGCATTAAACCAAAATTTGACCGGTGCAAAAGTATGGGCACCTCAACAGAAAAGTGACATTAATATTTAGTAGATCCTCCTTTTGCAGAGATAACAGCCTCTAGTCGCTTCCTGTAGCTTTTAATCAGTTCCTGGATCCTGGATGAAGGTATTTTGGACAAACAATTCAAGTTCAGTTAAGTTAGATGGTCGCCGAGCATGGACAGCCCGCTTCCAATCATCCCACAGATGTTCAATGATATTCAGGTCTGGGGACTGGGATGGCCATTCCAGAACATTGTCATTGTTCCTCTGCATGAATGCCTGAGGATTTGGAGCGGTGTTTTGGATCATTGTCTTGCTGAAATATCCATCCCCGGCGTAACTTCAACTTCGTCACTGATTCTTGAACATTATTCTCAAGAATCTGCTGATACTGAGTGGAATCCATGCGACCCTCAACTTTACCAAGATTCCCGATGCCGGCATTGGCCACACAGCCCCAAAGCATGATGGAACCTCCACCAAATTTTACAGTGGGTAGCATGTGTTTTTCTTGGAATGCTGTTTCTTTTTGGACGCCATGCATAACGCCTTTTTTTTATAACCAAACAACTCAATCTTTGTTTCCAAAATGAAGCTGCCTTGTCCAAATGTGCTTTTTCATACCTCAGGCAACTCTATTTGTGGCGTACGTGCAGAAACGGCTTCTTTCTCATCACTCTCCCATACAGCTTCTCCTTGTGCAAAGTGCGCTGTATAGTTGACCGATGCACAGTGACACCATCTGCAGCAAGATGATGCTGCAGCTCTTTGGAGGTGGTCTGTGGATTGTCCTTGACTCTTCTCACCATTCTTCTTCTCTGCCTTTCTGATATTTTTCTTGGCCTGCCACTTCTGGGCTTAACAAGAACTGTCCCTGTGGTCTTCCATTTCCTTACTATGTTCCTCACAGTGGAAACTGACAGGTTAAATCTCTGAGACAACGTTTTGTATCCTTCCCCTGAACAACTATGTTGAACAATCTTTGTTTTCAGATCATTTGAGAGCGGGCTGTCCATGCTCGGCGACCATCTAACTTAACTGAACTTGAATTGTTTTGTAGAAAGAAATGGTCCAAAATCCCTTCATCCAGGATCCAGGAACTGATTAAAAGCTGCAGGAAGCGACTAGAGGCTGTTATCTCTGCAAAAGGAGGATGTACTAAATATTAATGTCACTTTTCTGTTGAGGTGCCCATATTTTTGCACCGGTCAAATTTTGGTTTAATGCATATTGCGCATTTTCTGTTAGTACAATAAACCTCATTTCTATCCTGAAATATTACTGTATCCATCAGTTATTAGATATATCAAACTGAAATGGCTGCTGCAAACACCAAAATATTTAGAACTAAAAATGATTAAGATTAATAGGGGTGCCCAAACTTTTTCAGAGGACTGTATGTTATCCCGGGTACACCAGTGTCATACATGTGCCCTAATATCAGTATATACCACATATGACATTATGTCCGTTATCCCGGGTACACCAGTGTCATACATGTGTCATACATGGGGCATAATCTGCAGTTTGGGCGCACAGCAGGGCACAGAAGGGAAGGAGCGTGATGCGGCTTTTGGAGTACAGAGTCAGATGTTTGGTATCTGGACGCCATGTCATGTTTGTAGAGCCTGTAATGTACCAGAAAAGTGGATTCCCCAAAGGAGTGACCCCATTTTTAAAACTGCGCCCCTCAAAGAATATATCAGGGGGTGTAGTGAGTATTAGTATCCCGGACGTGACTGCACAGCGGATGGCGAAGAGGGAATATACTGTATAAGCGGTGCGGAGGACATTGGGAACACCACATCCCCTACTATGCCCCAGTAGCTCCTATGATTGGGGGGGTCACTCTGGTATCTGTTCCCTCATAAGCTGTAAATCTGGGGTGTCCCCTGATATCCGCTCGCACCGCTTATACATTCCCTGCCTGCCGCACCCAGTTGTGTTCTAATAATTTGGCGATTTTGGGTGTTTTTGTCCTCACATTGCTAGATGTTATATTTTCTTTATTCTTCTGGTGACGCGGCCATATAAGAGCTTGTTGTTTGCGGGATGTGATGTATTTTGTAATGACACCATCTTGGGGCGCCTACAACTTATTGATTACATTTTATTAACTCTTTACGGTTACGGCGTGCAGTGTACAGTATAAGTAACATGTAACCTTTATTCTGCGGGTCGGTACGGTTACGGCGTGCAGTGTACAGTATAAGTAACATGTGACCTTTATTCTGCGGGTCGGTACGGTTACGGCGTGCAGTGTACAGTATAAGTAACATGTGGCCTTTATTCTGCGGGTCGGTACGGTTACGGCGTGCAGTGTACAGTATAAGTAACATGTAACCTTTATTCTGCGGGTCGGTACGGTTACGGCGTGCAGTGTACAGTATAAGTAACATGTGACCTTTATTCTGCGGGTCGGTATGGTTACGGCGTGCAGTGTACAGTATAAGTAACATGTGACCTTTATTCTGCGGGTCGGTACGGTTACGGCGTGCAGTGTACAGTATAAGTAACATGTGACCTTTATTCTGCGGGTCGGTACGGTTACGGCGTGCAGTGTACAGTATAAGTAACATGTGACCTTTATTCTGCGGGTCGGTACGGTTACGGCGTGCAGTGTACAGTATAAGTAACATGTGACCTTTATTCTGCGGGTCGGTACGGTTACGGCGTGCAGTGTACAGTATAAGTAACATGTGACCTTTATTCTGCGGGTCGGTACGGTTACGGCGTGCAGTGTACAGTATACGTAACATGTAACCTTTATTCTGCGGGTCGGTACGGTTACGGTGTGCAGTGTACAGTATAAGTAACATGTGACGTTTATTCTGCGGGTCGGTACGGTTACGGCGTGCAGTGTACAGTATAAGTAACATGTGACGTTTATTCTGCGGGTCGGTACGGTTACGGCGTGCAGTGTACAGTATAAGTAACATGTGACCTTTATTCTGCGGGTCGGTACGGTTACGGCGTGCAGTGTACAGTATAAGTAACATGTGACCTTTATTCTGCGGGTCGGTACGGTTACGGCATGCAGTGTACAGTATACGTAACATGTGACCTTTATTCTGCGGGTCGGTACGGTTACGGCGTGCAGTGTACAGTATAAGTAACATGTGACCTTTATTCTGCGGGTCGGTACGGTGACGGCGTGCAGTGTACAGTATAAGTAACATGTGACCTTTATTCTGCACGTCGCTACGGTTACGGCGTGCAGTGTACAGTATAAGTAACATGTGACCTTCATTCTGCAGGTCGGTACGGTTACGGCGTGCAGTGTACAGTATACGTAACATGTAACCTTTATTCTGCAGGTCGGTACGGTTACGGCGTGCAGTGTACAGTATAAGTAACATGTGACCTTTATTCTGCGGGTCGGTACGGTTACGGCGTGCAGTGTACAGTATAAGTAACATGTGACCTTTATTCTGCGGGTCGGTACGGTTACGGCATGCAGTGTACAGTATAAGTAACATGTGACCTTTATTCTTTGGGTCGGTATGGTTACGGCGTGCAGTGTACAGTATAAGTAACATGTGACCTTCATTCTGCAGGTCGGTACGGTTACGGCGTGCAGTGTACAGTATACGTAACATGTAACCTTTATTCTGCAGGTCGGTACGGTTACGGCGTGCAGTGTACAGTATAAGTAACATGTGACCTTCATTCTGCAGGTCTGTACGGTTACGGCTTGCAGTGTACAGTATACGTAACATGTAACCTTTATTCTGCAGGTCGGTACGGTTACGGGGTGCAGCATACAGTATAAGTAACATGTGACCTTTATTCTGCGGGTCGGTACGGTTACAGCGTGCAGCATACAGTATAAGTAACATGTGACCTTTATTCTGCGGGTCGGTACGGTTACAGCGTGCAGCATACAGTATAAGTAACATGTGACCTTTATTCTGCGGGTCGGTACGGTTACGGCGTGCAGTGTACAGTATAAGTAACATGTGACCTTTATTCTGCAGGTCGGTACGGTTACGGCGTGCAGTGTACAGTATAAGTAACGTGACCTTTATTCTGGGGGTCGGTACGGTTACAGTGTGAAGTACAGTATAAGTAACATGTGACCTTTATTCTGCGGGTCGGTACGGTGACGGCGTGCAGTGTACAGTATAAGTAACATGTGACCTTTATTCTGCAGGTCGGTACGGTTACGGCGTGCAGTGTACAGTATAAGTAACATGTGACCTTTATTCTGCGGGTCGGTACGGTTACGGCGTCCCGTGTACAGTATAAGTAACATGTGCCCTTTATTCTGCGGGTCGGTACGGTTACAGCGTGCAGTGTACAGTATAAGTAACATGTGACCTTTATTCTGTGGGTCGGTACGGTTACGGCGTGCAGTGTACAGTATAAGTAACATGTGACCTTTATTCTGCAGGTCGGTACGGTTACGACGTGCAGTGTATAGTATAAGAAACATGTGGCCTTTATTCTGCAGGTCGGTACGGTTACGGCGTGCAGTGTACAGTATAAGTAACATGTGACCTTTATTCTGCGGGTCGGTACGGTTACGGCGTGCAGTGTACAGTATAAGTAACATGTGACCTTTATTATGCGGGTCGGTATGGTTACAGTGTGCAGTGTACAGTATAAGTAACATGTGACCTTTATTCTGCGAGTCGGTACGGTTACGGCGTGCAGTGTACAGTATAAGTAACATGTAACCTTTATTCTGCGGGTCGGTACGGTTACGGCGTGCAGTGTACAGTATAAGTAACATGTGACGTTTATTCTGCGGGTCGGTACGGTTACGGCATGCAGTGTACAGTATAAGTAACATGTGACCTTTATTCTTCGGGTCGGTATGGTTACGGCGTGCAGTGTACAGTATAAGTAACATGTGACCTTCATTCTGCAGGTCGGTACGGTTACGGCGTGCAGTGTACAGTATACGTAACATGTAACCTTTATTCTGCAGGTCGGTACGGTTACGGCGTGCAGTGTACAGTATAAGTAACATGTGACCTTCATTCTGCAGGTCTGTACGGTTACGGCGTGCAGTGTACAGTATACGTAACATGTAACCTTTATTCTGCAGGTCGGTACGGTTACGGGGTGCAGCATACAGTATAAGTAACATGTGACCTTTATTCTGCGGGTCGGTACGGTTACAGCGTGCAGCATACAGTATAAGTAACATGTGACCTTTATTCTGCGGGTCGGTACGGTTACAGCGTGCAGCATACAGTATAAGTAACATGTGACCTTTATTCTGCGGGTCGGTACGGTTACGGCGTGCAGTGTACAGTATAAGTAACATGTGACCTTTATTCTGCAGGTCGGTACGGTTACGGCGTGCAGTGTACAGTATAAGTAACGTGACCTTTATTCTGGGGGTCGGTACGGTTACAGTGTGAAGTACAGTATAAGTAACATGTGACCTTTATTCTGCGGGTTGGTACGGTGACGGCGTGCAGTGTACAGTATAAGTAACATGTGACCTTTATTCTGCAGGTCGGTACGGTTACGGCGTGCAGTGTACAGTATAAGTAACATGTGACCTTTATTCTGCGGGTCGGTACGGTTACGGCGTCCCGTGTACAGTATAAGTAACATGTGCCCTTTATTCTGCGGGTCGGTACGGTTACAGCGTGCAGTGTACAGTATAAGTAACATGTGACCTTTATTCTGTGGGTCGGTACGGTTACGACGTGCAGTGTATAGTATAAGAAACATGTGGCCTTTATTCTGCAGGTCGGTACGGTTACGGCGTGCAGTGTACAGTATAAGTAACATGTGACCTTTATTCTGCGGGTCGGTACGGTTACGGCGTGCAGTGTACAGTATAAGTAACATGTGACCTTTATTATGCGGGTCGGTATGGTTACAGTGTGCAGTGTACAGTATAAGTAACATGTGACCTTTATTCTGCGAGTCGGTACGGTTACGGCGTGCAGTGTACAGTATAAGTAACATGTAACCTTTATTCTGCGGGTCGGTACGGTTACGGCGTGCAGTGTACAGTATAAGTAACATGTGATGTTTATTCTGCGGGTCGGTACGGTTACGGCGTGCAGTGTACAGTATAAGTAACATGTGACCTTTATTCTGCAGGTCGGTACGGTTACGGCGTGCAGTGTACAGTATAAGTAACATGTGACCTTTATTCTGCGGGTCAGTATGGTTACGGCGTGCAGTGTACAGTATAAGTAACATGTGACCTTTATTCTGCGGGTCAGTATGGTTACGGCGTGCAGTGTACAGTATAAGTAACATGTGACCTTTATTCTGTGGGTCGGTGCGGTTACGGCGTGCAGTGTACAGTATAAGTAACATGCGGCCTGTATTCTGTGGGTCGGTACAGTTACGGCGTGCAGTGTACAGTATAAGTAACATGTGACCTTTATTCTGAGGGTCGGTACGGTTACGGCGTGCAGTGTACAGTATAAGTAACATGTGACCTTTATTCTGTGGGTCGGTACAGTTACGGCGTGCAGTGTACAGTATAAGTAACATGTGACCTTCATTCTGCAGGTCTGTACGGTTACGGCGTGCAGTGTACAGTATACGTAACATGTAACCTTTATTCTGCAGGTCGGTACGGTTACGGGGTGCAGCATACAGTATAAGTAACATGTGACCTTTATTCTGCGGGTCGGTACGGTTACAGCGTGCAGCATACAGTATAAGTAACATGTGACCTTTATTCTGCGGGTCGGTACGGTTACAGCGTGCAGCATACAGTATAAGTAACATGTGACCTTTATTCTGCGGGTCGGTACGGTTACGGCGTGCAGTGTACAGTATAAGTAACATGTGACCTTTATTCTGCAGGTCGGTACGGTTACGGCGTGCAGTGTACAGTATAAGTAACGTGACCTTTATTCTGGGGGTCGGTACGGTTACAGTGTGAAGTACAGTATAAGTAACATGTGACCTTTATTCTGCGGGTTGGTACGGTGACGGCGTGCAGTGTACAGTATAAGTAACATGTGACCTTTATTCTGCAGGTCGGTACGGTTACGGCGTGCAGTGTACAGTATAAGTAACATGTGACCTTTATTCTGCGGGTCGGTACGGTTACGGCGTCCCGTGTACAGTATAAGTAACATGTGCCCTTTATTCTGCGGGTCGGTACGGTTACAGCGTGCAGTGTACAGTATAAGTAACATGTGACCTTTATTCTGTGGGTCGGTACGGTTACGACGTGCAGTGTATAGTATAAGAAACATGTGGCCTTTATTCTGCAGGTCGGTACGGTTACGGCGTGCAGTGTACAGTATAAGTAACATGTGACCTTTATTCTGCGGGTCGGTACGGTTACGGCGTGCAGTGTACAGTATAAGTAACATGTGACCTTTATTATGCGGGTCGGTATGGTTACAGTGTGCAGTGTACAGTATAAGTAACATGTGACCTTTATTCTGCGAGTCGGTACGGTTACGGCGTGCAGTGTACAGTATAAGTAACATGTAACCTTTATTCTGCGGGTCGGTACGGTTACGGCGTGCAGTGTACAGTATAAGTAACATGTGATGTTTATTCTGCGGGTCGGTACGGTTACGGCGTGCAGTGTACAGTATAAGTAACATGTGACCTTTATTCTGCAGGTCGGTACGGTTACGGCGTGCAGTGTACAGTATAAGTAACATGTGACCTTTATTCTGCGGGTCAGTATGGTTACGGCGTGCAGTGTACAGTATAAGTAACATGTGACCTTTATTCTGCGGGTCAGTATGGTTACGGCGTGCAGTGTACAGTATAAGTAACATGTGACCTTTATTCTGTGGGTCGGTGCGGTTACGGCGTGCAGTGTACAGTATAAGTAACATGCGGCCTGTATTCTGTGGGTCGGTACAGTTACGGCGTGCAGTGTACAGTATAAGTAACATGTGACCTTTATTCTGAGGGTCGGTACGGTTACGGCGTGCAGTGTACAGTATAAGTAACATGTGACCTTTATTCTGTGGGTCGGTACAGTTACGGCGTGCAGTGTACAGTATAAGTAACATGCGGCCTGTATTCTGTGGGTCGGTACGGTTACGGCGTGCAGTGTACAGTATAAGTAACATGCGGCCTGTATTCTGTGGGTCGGTACGGTTACGGCGTGCAGTGTACAGTACAAGTAACATGTGACCTTTATTCTGCGGGTCGGTACGGTTACAGCGTGCAGTGTACAGTATAAGTAACATGTGACCTTTATTCTGTGGGTCGGTACAGTTACGGCGTGCAGTGTACAGTATAAGTAACATGTGACCTTTATTCTGAGGGTCGGTACGGTTACAGCGTGCAGTGTACAGTATAAGTAACATGCGGCCTGTATTCTGTGGGTCGGTACGGTTATGGTGTGCAGTGTACAGTATAAGTAACATGTGACCTTTATTCTGCAGGTCGGTACGGTTACGGCGTGCAGTGTACAGTATAAGTAACATGTGACCTTTATTCTGCGGGTCGGTACGGTTACGGCGTCCCGTGTACAGTATAAGTAACATGTGCCCTTTATTCTGCGGGTCGGTACGGTTACAGCGTGCAGTGTACAGTATAAGTAACATGTGACCTTTATTCTGTGGGTCGGTACGGTTACGACGTGCAGTGTATAGTATAAGAAACATGTGGCCTTTATTCTGCAGGTCGGTACGGTTACGGCGTGCAGTGTACAGTATAAGTAACATGTGACCTTTATTCTGCGGGTCGGTACGGTTACGGCGTGCAGTGTACAGTATAAGTAACATGTGACCTTTATTATGCGGGTCGGTATGGTTACAGTGTGCAGTGTACAGTATAAGTAACATGTGACCTTTATTCTGCGAGTCGGTACGGTTACGGCGTGCAGTGTACAGTATAAGTAACATGTAACCTTTATTCTGCGGGTCGGTACGGTTACGGCGTGCAGTGTACAGTATAAGTAACATGTGACGTTTATTCTGCGGGTCGGTACGGTTACGGCGTGCAGTGTACAGTATAAGTAACATGTGACCTTTATTCTGCAGGTCGGTACGGTTACGGCGTGCAGTGTACAGTATAAGTAACATGTGACCTTTATTCTGCGGGTCAGTATGGTTACGGCGTGCAGTGTACAGTATAAGTAACATGTGACCTTTATTCTGCGGGTCAGTATGGTTACGGCGTGCAGTGTACAGTATAAGTAACATGTGACCTTTATTCTGTGGGTCGGTGCGGTTACGGCGTGCAGTGTACAGTATAAGTAACATGCGGCCTGTATTCTGTGGGTCGGTACAGTTACGGCGTGCAGTGTACAGTATAAGTAACATGTGACCTTTATTCTGAGGGTCGGTACGGTTACGGCGTGCAGTGTACAGTATAAGTAACATGTGACCTTTATTCTGTGGGTCGGTACAGTTACGGCGTGCAGTGTACAGTATAAGTAACATGCGGCCTGTATTCTGTGGGTCGGTACGGTTACGGCGTGCAGTGTACAGTATAAGTAACATGCGGCCTGTATTCTGTGGGTCGGTACGGTTACGGCGTGCAGTGTACAGTACAAGTAACATGTGACCTTTATTCTGCGGGTCGGTACGGTTACAGCGTGCAGTGTACAGTATAAGTAACATGTGACCTTTATTCTGTGGGTCGGTACAGTTACGGCGTGCAGTGTACAGTATAAGTAACATGTGACCTTTATTCTGAGGGTCGGTACGGTTACAGCGTGCAGTGTACAGTATAAGTAACATGCGGCCTGTATTCTGTGGGTCGGTACGGTTATGATGTGCAGTGTACAGTATAAGTAACATGTGACCTTTATTCTGCAGGTCGGTACGGTTACGGCGTGCAGTGTACAGTATACGTAACATGTGACCTTTATTCTGAGGGTCGGTACGGTTACAGCGTGCAGTGTACAGTATAAGTAACATGCGGCCTGTATTCTGTGGGTCGGTACGGTTATGGTGTGCAGTGTACAGTATAAGTAACATGCGGCCTGTATTCTGTGGGTCGGTACAGTTACGGCGTGCAGTGTACAGTATAAGTAACATGTGACCTTTATTCTGAGGGTCGGTACGGTTACAGCGTGCAGTGTACAGTATAAGTAACATGCGGCCTGTATTCTGTGGGTCGGTACGGTTATGGTGTGCAGTGTACAGTATAAGTAACATGTGACCTTTATTCTGCAGGTCGGTACGGTTATAGCGTGCAGTGTACAGTATAAGTAACATGTGACCTTTATTCTGTGGGTCGGTACGGTTATAGCGTATGTAGTTTACATTTTTTTCCCCAACGTTCACCATTTATGTTAAATAACGTTTCAGTTTAATTTTACAAGTTGTTACGGATGTGACAATACCAAATATGTATTGTTTTAATTATTTTTAGGTTTTTTTATACAATTGATTTTCTATAGAAAAAAAAGGGAATTTGGGGGCTTTTTAACTTTATTAATTTTTTTCAAACACTTTTTTTTCACATTTTCCTGTGTCCATTGGAATCAGAAGTACTTTGATGCACATGCACTTGTCTTGCAGTGTATAGAGGAAGTCAAGCAATGCAGACACATAGGCTGACCTCCCAAAGGTCCTGGCAGGATCACCAGGTAACAGGGGGGAATTAGGCAGCCTGGGGTCAGTGGTCAGGTGTGGCAGGCGTGAACCAAGCCCTAATCTCCATAATCTCTAATGGTTGATAGAAAAGTGGTTGACCTGAAATAAATCTTTGATGTGAACCACCCAAATCACTTAAAATTGTAAGGGAAAGCTATTAGGAAATGAGAAAGGGGGCACATACTTTTTCACTTCAATGTATTTGAATAAGGAGAAACTTAACAGGACTTACAGAGGTCATGTAGTGAATAAATGGAGTCCAGATCTCTGGTCAGTTCCTCATCTTGATATATTTGTCTATTTACAGGTCACATCTTGAAGGATTTGTATATTCTCTGTTTTTTATCTTTGCCATTGATAATATTAACCAGAATCCTGACATTTTACCCAATATTACACTGGGATATGATATTTATGACACATGTTTGACTGAGTGTTTGGCAGTATACCGTGTATTACATTTTCTATCTGGCCCGGGTAATGTAATACCTAATTACTCCTGTAGGGGCCGTGGCCAGCTGGCCGGTATCATTGGAGACCACCACTCATCTACCACTATTCCCGCAGCACAAATCCTTGGACTATATGGATATCCTCAGGTATTGGACACTCTAGACATTGTCTATTGCTACAAGTGTAATATGAGTGAGATGGGATATATGTGAGTGTATACCTGACCTATAGAAAGCCACAAATCTACAACAATCACAAAGTGATTTTTTCACTCCTTACTCACACCCAAGGTGCAGACGCCATTCACAGACCTTAGTGCCGATGACCTTGACACTTATTTCCATGATAAGATCTGTCAGGAAATTACTGCCCAAGCCCCAGGTGGCATTGATCCCCTCACCTACCATAGTACTGATCCCCTCACCTACCATAGTACTGATCCCCTCACCAACCGCACTTCAGACTGTCCATTCTCATCTTTTGAACCTGTTACAGAAGAGGAAGTCTCCCAACTACTTTCTTCATCTCGCCCTACAACTTTCAGTAGTGACCCCTTCCCCTGACACCTTCTCCAATCTCTGTCCCCTGCTGTCACTACTTACCTTACTAAAATATTTAACCTCTCTCTCTCTTCTGGAATCTTCCCATCCTCCTTCAAGCATGCTGTTATAACTCCGCTATTGATAAAACCGTCCCTGGACCCGTCCTGTGCTGCTAACTATCGACCCGTCTCTAACCTCCCCTTCATCTCTAAACTCTTGGAACGCCTGGTCTATTCTCATTTAATCCGCTATCTCTCTGCTAACTCTCTGCTTGACCCCTTACAATCTGGCTTCCTCGCTCTGCACTCTACTGAAATGGCTCTCACAAAAGTCTCCAATGATCTCCTGATGACGAAATCCAATGGTGACTTCTCTCTTCTTATTCTTCTGGACCTCTCTGCAGCTTTTGACACTGTTGACCATCATCTCCTCCTCACTATGCTCCGCTCAGTTGGCCTCAATGACACTGCGCTCTCCTGGTTCTCCTCTTATCTCTCAGACCGCACTTTCAGTCTATCATTTGCGGGCTCTGTTTCCTCCCCTCTTTCCCTTGCTGTTGGGGTTCCTCAGGGCTCGGTCCTCGGCCCCCTGCTCTTTTCTCTCTACACAGCCCCCATTGGACAAATCATTGCCAGATTTTGCTTCAGGTGCCATCTTTATGCTGATGACACCCAATTATACACATCTTCCCGGGACATCACCCCTGCACTCATACAGAACACCAGTGACTGTCTCTCTGCTGTCTCTAATATCATGTCCTCTCTCTATCTGACACTAAATCTCTCTAAGACTGAACTACTACTGTTTCCACCATCTAATAGATCTGTCCCTGATATATCCATTGCAGTCTCAGGCCTTACTATAACTCCTAGGCAGTAGGCCCGCTGCCTTGGGGTCATGTTTGACGCAGACCTTTCCTTCACCCCTCATATTGAATCACTCGCATGTTCATATCACCTCCACCTCAAAAACATCTCCAGAATACACCCTTTCCTTACCAGAGATACACTAAAGACACTTATTGTCTCTCTGATTCATTCTCGCTTTGACTACTGTAACTCCTTACTAATCCGTCTTCCCCTCACTAAACTCTCCCGTCTACATTCTATTCTGAATGCAGCGGCCAGGCTCATCTATTAGGCTAGACGCTACAGCGAGGACTCGGGTCTGTGCCAGTCGCTACATTGGCTGCCTATTCATTATAGAATAAAATATAAAGTTCTCCCCCTCCCCCACAAGGCTCTCCATAATGCCGCACCTCCATACATTTCCTCCCTCATCTCTGTCTACCGCCCAACCCGTGCTCTCCGCTCACTCAATGACCTAACACTTCCATCCTCTATCATCAGAACCTCCCCCGCTCGTATACAAGACTTCTCCCAAGCTGCACCACTTCTCTGGAATGCTCTACCCCGGACAATAAGATTAACTCCCAATTTCTACAGTTTCAAACGCAAACTAAAGACGCATCTTATCAGACCGGCCGATCACAATGTCTAACGTAACCCTTAACCCTCCTCTGTCCCCGCCCCCACATTACCCCACATGATATGATGTCATCTCAGGGTAACTTTATAAGTCCAGGCTCCATCTACATGTTACAGGACACGACTGGTGACGGCTCATAAAGTCTTATGTTTGTGTAATGACAGTCACCTCTATTACAGAAGTGTCTGACCTCTGTATAAGCAATGCCGCCCCTGCTACCTCCTGTGTCACCCCCTCTACCTCATAGATTGTAAGCTCTTGTGAGCAGGGCCCTCAGTCCCATTGCGTGAAATGACTTTCTTTGTAATGTATCTTTCTGTCTGTATTTGAACCCTACAAATTGTACAGCGCTGTGGAATATGTTGGCGCTATAGAAATAAAATGTATTATTATTAGTGTCTTAGATAATGGAGAGATATTACTAGATGTATAGTGGATACTAGAGATGAGAGAACTGATTCGTATTGAGCCGGATTCAACCCCAATTTTCCAAAATGTCACCTTCATGAAGCGCGTGTTCAGGTCACAGCGACATCCAGCCCCGCCAACATCTTGTGAATATATAGTAAGTATATCTGTGGATAAATGGTGACTATTGTCTGCAGCTATGCCATGTGCCGCTACTCCTCACATCAGCACACTCTGAAGCACACGTTACTACTTTGTTTCTGCCTAGTCCTTACTTTCGGCACATACTACATGTCTACATGTGCACCCTATAATTACAGTTATCCACCTCGGTATCTGTCCTCTCCCACTGACGAACGTGGTAAATCACCAAAATGGCTGAGAAAGATCTAAGAAAGTTGTTTGACGTTATATACCGAACACTGCCTGACAATTACTATATATCACTGCAGGAAGGACAGTACTGATGGTGCCAATGGTGAAACACCAATAAATTATATCTTCACTTTACATAAGATAATCCATTAATAGTCCCACATTGGGGAAATTTCAGCATGTTACAGCAGCCTAGTAATACAGATACAGGATAATACACAGTAAAATAATACGGAAGTAAACACACATAAACTGAGAAGAGAAGATATACTAGGAGGCCAGAGCAGCTTAGGAAGAGAAGAAAAAAAAAAAGGAAGACCCCATAATCATAATCATTAGTTCTCTGTGCGGAGTGTCTTCGCTTGGTCTGATGTAGATTATACAGCCTGGTCGCGGTTGGAAGGAAGGACCTGCGATAGCTCCTTCTCACACTTGGGGTGAAGCAGACGGTCACTTACACTGCTGCCAAGTCCCATCAAGGTCCCATACATGGGGTGGGATTTCTTCACCCACATGGAGATCACCACAGACAGTATCCTTCTGTCACCCACCACCTGTACTGGGCCCAGGGGACTCCCCAGGACAGAGCTGGCCCTTCTGATCAGCCTGTCAAGTCTATTTCTGTCCCTGGTTGATATACTGCTCCCCCAGCAGGCCACACCGAAAAAGATGGCAGAAGCAACCACAGTGTTGAAAAAGGCCCTAAGAAGTGTCCCCTGGACTCCGAAGGCCCTAAGAAGTGTCCCCTGGACCCCCGGCCCTAAGAAGTGTCCCCTGGACTCCCGGCCCTCAGCCTCCTGAGCAGATAGAGTCTGCTGTGGCCCTTTCTGTGCAGCGCCTCCAGGTGATCAGCCCAGTCTAGTTTATTATTGAGGATCACACCCAGATACTTATAGGTCCTGACTATCTCAATACATGTTCCTTGGATCTCCACCGGGGTCGGAGCACCTCTCTGTTTACTAAAGTCCACCACCATCTCCTTGGTCTTCCCAGCATTAATCCTGAGGTGGTTCTGCTGGCACCATTCAACAAAATCCTGGTTTAAGTCTCTGTATTCCCTATCGTTGCCATCAGTGATGAGGCCTTCTATAGCAGAGTCATCGGAGGACTTCTGTAAGTAACAGCTGGAGGAGTTGTGCCTAAAGTCAGCAGTGTACAGTGTGAAGAGAAATGGGGCAAGAACTGTACCTTGTGGTGCCCCCGTACTACAGATCACAGTGTCAGACACACAGTCCCGGGCTCTCACATACTGAGGGCGGTTTGTCAGGTAGTCTAGGATCCAGTTGGACAGGTGATGGTCCACTCCACCAAAGTTCAGCTTCTCCCTCAGTAGCCCTGGCTGATGGTGTTGAACGCACTGGAGAAATCAAAGAACATTATTCTCACAGTGTTCCCGGGTTTCTCTAGGTGAGAGAGAGCTCTGTGAAGAAGGTGGATGATGGCGTCATCTACCCCAATGCCTGGCTGATAGGCAAACTGGAGGGGGTGCAGAGCGGAGCTCACTAGGGGGCGTAGGTGTGTCAGGACCAGTCTCTCTAGGACCTTCATCAGGTGAGATGTCAATGCTACAGGTCGGTAGTCATTGTAGTCCATCAGGTTGGGTTTCTTTGGGACTGGTACCACACAACATGTTTTCCACAGTTGAGGTACCACTCCCAGCTTTAGACTCATATTGTACATGTGCATAATAATACCACACAGCTGGTCACTGCACATTTTAAGAGCTCGGACTTATCTCTGCATAAGGTCACACTGTGTGAATATTCCATAGGATTAGTAAATCTGCCCCAATGCTTTCTGTTCTCTTCTGTCTTGTACAGATCAGCTATGGAGCCACCGACCCCTCATTATCTGATAGACTCCTCTATCCACATGTTTTCCAGTCAGTCCAAAATAGTCACATCCACTATATGGTGGTCACCGAACTGTTGGAGCACTTTGGCTGGACCTGGGTTGGGATTTTAGTATCAAATGATGAAAATGGAGAGAAAGAACTGCAGATACTGAGAAAGTCCATGAGAGAGCGCGGGATCTGTGTCGCCTATACCGTTAAATATGCAGATGTGTATACAGAATATAATGATCAGATATTACAGGTATTACACAATCCACAAGTCAGGGTCATTATACTGTGCGGGTCCTTCAGTGGTAGGTTTCATCTTGTGACACAGGATCCTGCATTTCTAATTCTTGATAAGACTTTCATCCTTCCACCAGCCTCTACCTTTACTTCTCTCATTACTCCTTACTGGTTGTCAGTATATAATAGAAGTCTAGTCGTGGACTTTTCATCACAGACTTTTCAAGCAATGAAAGATTTTGAGAAAAACTACAAGAAACTCCCCAATATTTTCAAAGATGAAAGTTTCTGGGAAGATTTGGATTTAATGGTAAAAGAGGAGAAAGATTCCTTCATTTCACTCACATTTGAAGCCTATAATCAGAGTTTTCCAATTGTTCTGCCAAGTATCAGATATTTCCTCACATCGGGCGTCTGTCCAAGACTGTACGAGGCTGTAGAAGTCCTGGCGAAAGCTCTCCATGAAATGTTCTTATATATAAAAGACAAATCTCCAGAAAATCCAATAACTGGACTTACACAATACACACAGAAGTTACAGCGCCACCTACAGAGGATGAAGAGTCCACTGGATCCAATGGGACCTTCCTATTACTTTAATGAGCGGGGGGAAGCCATACATGGATATAAGATAATATACAGGCTATATATAGATGAGACCATACGTGAGGACATAGTAGGAAATTTTACCCCATGGGCTGTCAGTGGTCAGAAGCTTTATATAAATACCTCGTCTATAACCTGGAGACACATACAGGAGGTAAGAAGCCTTCCATTATACATGTGACTATGTAACGCTTCTGTCTGCCCTTATACATCATTATTAGAGATGAGCGAACAGTGAAATATTCAATATTCGTTATTCATTTTGTAATACCCCATTATAGTCTATGGGGAATAATGCTTCGTTTCAGGGGAACTCACAATTCGACTCAGGAGGGTCACCAAGTCCACTATTACACCCCAGGAAATGAAGCCACCACCTCTGCAATGCAACTGGGACAGCAGGGGAAGCATGTCTGGGGGCATCTAACAAGCCCAAGTCACTGTTTTGCCCCACCATCACAGTCTCCTCCCCAATTGTATGGACAGAAACCCAAATTTTAAGCTAAAGAAACATTACCAAGCCCCCCTTTAAATCACGTTGCCCATGACTACCACAGATGGAATAGGCGATGGGAAATCCAACAGTAGCCACCCTTAACTGTCATTGTGGATGTGTGTGTGTGTGTGTGTGTGTGTGTGTGTGTGATGTGGTAAGACCTTACAAAATTCACTTTTCTGGCCCTAACTAGAGTCCCTTAAGCTTAGCTACCAGCAGAGATTGAGGCCCTTGAGGTGACTTCAGCCTTTTACCAGCACAACATTGGTATACAATCCATGAGTTAGTGAAGTCACTCATTCCTGTATACTGCCATATAGGACCTAATATACGCTCAGTATATCTAGCCTCTGTGTATACAAAAAAAAAAAACATATGTATACATCACAAAATACGTAAGGCTAGCACTAAGTGACGTGGACGAGGACGTACCCAGGGGCATGGAAATCCAGCTGGGGAGCAAGGTTGTGGTCAAGCTACAGCTAGAGGCAGAGGCATGTCCAGAAGCAGAGGACAGCTGCTTCACAGAAGCCAGGCCAGAGCCAGCAAGACCCGAGATTTTCCCTGTACTAGCCACTCGCCCAAAACTCGGCTATGTTGGCCACCTCCCTCAATGTCCTCCTATGCCTGGAGGACAAATTGAGTGCGTTTTGCACACTATGCAACTCAAAACTGAATAGGGTCTATGAGAAAAGCAACCTGAGGACCTCAGCCATGTGCCGTCATTTGTAAGGCAAGCAGTGGGAGAGAGCAAACGCAGGACGATCGTCGGCCGGCGTTGCCGACACTGCCTCTTCCACTGTTTCCAGTGCTGGCGCTGCAGTCCAGACCACCACCCAGGACACCTCCACATCTGCCTCTGACACTTTGGGGACTTCACCCTCATCCTCCCCTTTTCCTGCCTCTTCTCCATTTGCCTGCACCATCATGCGCCTCTTCCCAGCAAATCTCCATCACCCAGGTGTTTGATCGCAGGCAGAAGTACAGCGCAACCCACCCACATACCCAAGCCTTAAAATGGCCTCATCTCAAAACTGCTGGCCCCGGAGATGTTGCAAGTTTAGGCTTGTGGAGCCTCAGCGCTGCTATTTGTACAAGACTTGGGTTGTAAGTTGGTCTTGCAGAGGATAAATCAATAGTCATTAAGGTCTCTGAGAAGGGTGGATATGTTGTAGTATTGGATCATGATGGATTATGGTGAGAATAAACCCATGTTGTAGGCTAATCTCTCTTGTAGAAGCAGCCAAGCTCTCAATAGCTGATCAACCCTTGAGAGAGCATCAAGTAATGAGGAAAACCTTAATGTTTCTGAAATCTGCTTAGTGGCCGACCCAAAGTCCATAATGATTCAACTAACATGGGAATGTCTGTACTGACACTGACTATTGTGGCCGTCTCCCTCATTTTGTTCGACCCTCTATGGATCTTCTGCAGACTGTAGATGCGCCTTTACAGCTTTAGACCCGATTTCTTGATAAAATCCTGGAGACGCTGTACTTGAGCTCGACAGAAACACAGATCCAAGCCGACAGCGTAATGGAAGGAACTGCTTGTGAACAAATAAAACAGTTTTTAGAATGTGTGATTTTTTTTTTTTTTATTCTAATTTAAACCACCAGCCCCTGGACATTGCAATGGGAAATCCATCAGTCCTTACTTACACCAACCTGAATTCTGTCATGGCACTGGCTCAGCACTAGATTGGGAACAGTGATGCAAAACACACATTAATATCTTGTGCCGAGTAGAAGACACATGTCCTATTCTCTTTGCATTACGCCACAAGCAGAGATTTTTTTCTTCTTCCGCTCTGTGCCAATTCATCCCTACCACCTCCAGTAGGCATTCTTTAACCCCTTTTTTCGACTTGTGACTTGCCACAGCAGCGTTTACAGTTTTTTAGGGGGTATACACCGAGGACAACTGGATTGAGCGTATATAGCCTGACTCAGGGGCGTAACTACCGCCATAGCAGTGGAGGCAGCTGCCACATGACCAGGGACATTAGGGGCCCGGTGACAGCCGCTACCGCTGCTATCATTATACTCGGGGTCTTTACAGACCCCCGAGTATAATGATCGGCGGCCCGGGAGAGGTAAGGGAACGTAACAAACACTGTTAAGACCCCAGAGTATAATAATTGTTTATAGGTGTCCACTATGGGCTATGATACTGTGTGCAGGGGCCACTATGGGACATAATACTGTGTGCAGGGGCCGCTGTGGGGGATAATACTGTGTGCAGGGGCCACTATGGGACATAATACTGTGTGCAGGGGCCACTATGGGGCATAATACTGTGTGCAGGGGCCACTATGGGGGATAATACTGTGTGCAGGGGCCACTATGGGACATAATACTGTGTGCAGGGGCCACTATGGGACATAATACTGTGTGCAGGGGCCCCTATGGGACATAATACTGTGTGCAGGGGCCACTATGGGACATAATACTGTGTGCAGGGGCCACTATGGGACATAATACTGTGTGCAGGGGACACTATGGGACATAATACTGTGTGCAGGGGCCCCTATGGGGGATAATACTGTGTGCAGGGGCCACTATGGGACATAATACTGTGTGCAGGGGCCACTATGGGGCATAATACTGTGTGCAGGGGCCACTATGGGACATAATACTGTGTGCAGGGGCCACTATGGGGCATAATACTGTGTGCAGGGGCCACTAAGATACATAATACTGTGTGAAGGGACCACTATGGGGCATAATACTGTGTGCAGGGGAAGCTATGGGGCATAATACTGTGTGCAGGGGCCACAATGGGACATAATACTGTGTGAAGGGACCACTATGGGACATAATACTGTGTGCAGGGGCCACTATGGGACATGATACTGTGTGCAGGGGCCACTATGGGACATAATACTGTGTGCAGGGACCATTATGGGGCATAATACTGTGTGCAGGGGTCACTATGGGACATAATTCTGTGTGCAGGGGTCACTATGGGACATAATACTGTGTGCAGGGGCCACTGTGGGGGATAATACTGTGTGCAGGGGCCACTATGGGACATAATACTGTGTGCAGGGGCCACTAAGGGACATAATACTGTGTGCCGGTACCACTATGGGCTATAATACTGTGTGCAGGGGCCACTATGGGACATAATACTGTGTGCAGGGGCCACTATGGGACATAATACTGTGTGCAGGGGCCACTATGAGACATAACACTGTGTGCAGGGGCCACTATGGGACATAATACTGTATGCAGGGGCCGCTATAGGGCATAATACTGTGTGCAGGGGCCACTGTGGGGGATAATACTATGTGCAGGGGCCACTAAGGGACATAATACTGTGTGCAGTAGCCACTAAGGGACATAATACTGTGTGCAGGGGCCACTATGGGACATAATACTGTGTGCAGGGGTCACTATGGGGGATAATACTGTGTGCAGGGGCCACTGTGGGGGATAATACTGTGTGCAGGGGCCACTATGGGACATAATACTGTGTGCAGGGGCCACTATGAGACATAATACTGTGTGCAGGGACCACTATGAGACATAATACTGTGCGCAGGGGACACTATGGGACATAATACTGTGTGCAGGGACCACTATGAGACATAATACTGTGTGCAGGGGACACTATGGGGCATAATACTGTGTGCAGGGGCCACTAAGGGACATAATACTGTGTGCAGGGGCCACTAAGGGACATAATACTGTGTGCAGGGGCCGCTGTGGGGGATAATACTGTGTGCAGGGGCCACTATGGGGGATAATACTGTGTGCAGGGGCCACTATGGGACATAATACTGTGTACAGGGGACACTATGGGACATAATACTGTGTGCAGGGGCCACTATGGGACATAATACTGTGTGCAGGGGCCACTATGGGGGATAATACTGTGTGAAGGGACCACTATGGGGCATAATAGTGTGTGCAGGGGCCACTATGGGACATAACACTGTGTGCAGGGGTCACTATGGGACATAATACTGTGTGCAGGGACCACTATGGGACATAAAGCTGTGTGCAGGGGCCCCTATGGGGGATAATACTGTGTGCAGGGGCCACTGTGGGGGATAATACTGTGTGCAGGAGCCACTAAGGGACATAATACTGTGTGCCGGTACCACTATGGGCTATAATACTGTGTGCAGGGGCTACTAAGGGACATAATACTGTGTGCAGGGGCCACTATGGGACATAATACTGTGTGCAGGGGCCACTATGAGACATAATACTGTGTGCAGGGGCCACTGTGGGGGATAATACTATGTGCAGGGGCCACTAAGGGACATAATACTGTGTGCAGGGGCCACTATGGGACATAATACTGTGTGCAGGGGCCACTATGGGACATAATACTGTGTGCAGGGGACACTATGGGGCATAATACTGTGTGCAGGGGCCACTATGGGACATAATACTGTGTGAAGGGACCACTATGGGACATAATACTGTGTGCAGGGGCCACTAAGGGACATAATACTGTGTGCAGGGGACACTATGGGGCATAATACTGTGTGCAGGGGACACTATGGGGCATAATACTGTGTGCAGGGGCCACTATGGGACATAATACTGTGTGAAGGGACCACTATGGGACATAATACTGTGTGCGGGGCCACTATGGGACATAATACTGTGTGCAGGGGCCACTATGGGACATAATACTGTGTGCAGGGGCCACTAAGATACATAATACTGTGTGCAGGGGCCACTATGGGGCATAATACTGTGTGCAGGGGCCACTATGGGACATAATACTGTGTGCAGGGGCCACTATGGGACATAATACTGTGTACAGGGGCCACTATGGGGGATAATACTGTGTGCAGGGGCCACTATGGGGCATAATACTGTGTGCAGGGGCCACTATGGGACATAATACTGTGTACAGGGGCCACTATGGGACATAATACTGTGTGCAGGGGCCACTATGGGACATAATACTGTGTGCAGGGGCCACTATGGGACATAATACTGTGTGCAGGGGCCACTATGGGACATAATACTGTGTGCAGGGGCCACTATGGGACATACTACTGTGTGCAGGGGCGACTATGGGACATAATACTGTTTGCAGGGGTCACTATGGGACATAATACTGTGTACAGGGGCCACTATGGGACATAATACTGTGTGCAGGGGCCACTATGGGACATAATACTGTGTGCAGGGGCCACTATGGGACATAATACTGTGTGCAGGGTCCACTATGGGACATAATACTGTGTGCAGGGGCCACTATGGGACATAATACTGTGTGCAGGGGCCACTAAGATACATAATACTGTGTGAAGGGACCACTATGGGGCATAATACTGTGTGCAGGGGAAACTATGGGGCATAATACTGTGTGCGGGGCCCCTATGGGGGATAATACTGTGTGCAGGGGCCACTGTGGGGGATAATACTGTGTGCAGGGGCCACTATGGGACATAATACTGTGTGCAGGGGACACTATGGGGCATAATACTGTGTGCAGGGGCAACTAAGGGACATAATACTGTGTGCAGGGGACACTATGGGGCATAATACTGTGTGCAGGGGCCACTAAGATACATAATACTGTGTGAAGGGACCACTATGGGGCATAATACTGTGTGCAGGGGCCACTATGGGGCATAATACTGTGTGCAAGGGGCCACTAAGGGGCATAATACTGTGTGCAGGGGCCACTAAGGGACATAATACTGTGTGCCGGTACCACTATGGGCTATAATACTGTGTGCAGGGGCTACTAAGGGACATAATACTGTGTGCAGGGGCCACTATGAGACATAACACTGTGTGCAGGGGCCACTATAGGGCATAATACTGTGTGCAGGGGCCACTATGAGACATAATACTGTGTGCAGGGGCCACTATAGGGCATAATACTGTGTGCAGGGGCCACTGTGGGGGATAATACTATGTGCAAGTGCCACTATAGAGCATAATACTGTGTGCAGGGGCCACTGTGGGGGATAATACTATGTGCAGGGGCCACTAAGGGACATAATACTGTGTGCAGGGGCCACTAAGGGACATAATACTGTGTGCAGGGGTCACTATGGGGGATAATACTGTGTGCAGGGGCCACTGTGGGGGATAATACTGTGTGCAGGAGCCACTAAGGGACATAATACTGTGTGCAGGGGCCACTAAGGGACATAATACTGTGTGCAGGGGCCACTATGGGACATAATACTGTGTGCAGGGGCCACTATGGGACATAATACTGTGTGCAGGGGCCACTATGGGACATAATACTGTGTGCAGGGGCCACTATGGGGGATAATACTGTGTGCAGGGGCCGCTATGGGGCATAATACTGTGTGCAGGGGCCACTATGGGACATAATACTGTGTGCAGGGGCCACTATGGGGATAATACTGTGTGCAGGGGCCACTATGGGACATAATACTGTGTGCAGGGGCCACTGTGGGGGATAATACTGTGTGCAGGAGCCACTAAGGAATATAATACTGTGTGCAGGGGCCACTAAGGGACATAATACTGTGTGCAGGGGCCACTATAGGACATAACACTGTGTGCAGGGGCCACTATGGGACATAATACTGTGTGCAGGGGACACTATGGGACATAATACTGTGTGCAGGGGACACTATGGGACATAATACTGTGTACAGGGGCCCCTATGGGACATAATACTGTGTGCAGGGGCGACTATGGGACATAATACTGTTTGCAGGGGTCACTATGGGACATAATACTGTGTGCAGGGGCCACTATGGGGCATAATACTGTGTGAAGGGGCCACTATGGGACATAATACTATGTGCAGGGGGCCACTATGGGACATAATACTGTGTGCAGGGGCCACTATGGAGTATAATACTGTGTGCAGGGGCCACTATGGGGGATAATACTGTGTGCAGGGGCGACTATGGGGCATAATACTGTGTGCAGGGGAAACTATGGGGCATAATACTGTGTGCGGGGCCCCTATGGGGGATAATACTGTGTGCAGGGGCCACTATGGGGGATAATACTGTGTGCAGGGGCCACTATGGGACATAATACTGTGTGCAGGGGCCACTATGGGGGATAATACTGTGTGCACGGGCCACTATGGGGGATAATACTGTGTGCAGGGGCCACTATGGGACATAATACTGTGTGCAGGGGCCACTATGGGACATAATACTGTGTGCAGGGGTCACTATGCGGCATAATACTGTGTGCAGGGGACACTATGGGACATAATACTGTGTGCAGGGGCCACTATGGGGCATAATACTGTGTGCAGGGGAAACTATGGGGCATAATAATGTGTGCAGGGGCCACTGTGGGGGATAATACTATGTGCAGGGGACACTATGGGACATAATACTGTGTGCAGGGGTCACTATGGGACATAATACTGTGTGCAGGGGCCACTATGGGACATAATACTGTGTGCAGGGGCCACTATGGGACATAATACTGTGTGCAGGGTCACTATGGGACATAATACTGTGTGCAGGGGCCACTATGAGACATAATACTGTGTGCAGGGGCCACTATGGGGCATAATACTGTGTGCAGGGGTCACTATGGGACATAATTCTGTGTGCAGGGGCCACTATGGGACATAATACTGTGTGCAGGGGCCACTATGAGACATAACACTGTGTGCAGGGGCCACTATGGGACATAATACTGTGTGCAGGGGCCACTATGGGACATAATACTGTGTGCAGGGGCCACTATGGGGCATAATACTGTGTGCAGGGGCCACTGTGGGGGATAATACTATGTGCAGGGGCCACTAAGGGACATAATACTGTGTGCAGGGGCCACTAAGGGACATAATACTGTGTGCAGGGGCCACTATGGGACATTATACTGTGTGCAGGGGTCACTATGGGACATAATACTGTGTGCAGGGGACACTATGGTTGATAATACTGTGTGCAGGGGCCACTATGGGACATGATACTGTGTGCAGGGGCCACTATGGGACATAATACTGTGTGCAGGGGACACTATGGGGGATAATACTGTGTGCAGGGGCCACTATGGGACATGATACTGTGTGCAGGGGCCACTATGGGACATAATACTGTGTGCAGGGGACACTATGGGACATAATACTGTGTGCAGGGACCACTATGGGGCATAATACTGTGTGCAGGGGCCACTATGGGACATAATTCTGTGTGCAGGGGTCACTATGGGACACAATACTGTGTGCAGGGGCCACTGTGGGGGATAATACTGTGTGCAGGGGCCACTATGGGGCATAATACTGTGTGCAGGGGCCACTAAGGGACATAATACTGTGTGCCGGTACCACTATGGGCTATAATACTGTGTGCAGGGGCTACTAAGGGACATAATACTGTGTGCAGGGGCCACTAAGGGACATAATACTGTGTGCAGGGACCACTATGGGACAAAATACTGTGTGCCGGTACCACTATGGGCTATAATACTGTGTGCAGGGGCTACTAAGGGACATAATACTGTGTGCAGGGGCCACTATGGGACATAATACTGTGTGCAGGGGCCACTATGGGACATAATACTGTGTGCAGGGGCCACTATGAGACATAACACTGTGTGCAGGGGCCACTATGGGACATAATACTGTGTGCAGGGGCCACTGTGGGGGATAATACTATGTGCAGGGGCCACTAAGGGACATAATACTGTGTGCAGGGGCCACTAAGGGACATAATACTGTGTGCAGGGGCCACTATGGGACATAATACTGTGTGCAGGGGTCACTATGGGGGATAATACTGTGTGCAGGGGCCACTGTGGGGGATAATACTGTGTGCAGGGGCCACTATGGGACATAATACTGTGTGCAGGGGCCACTATGGGACATAATACTGTGTGCAGGGGCCACTATGGGACATAATACTGTGTGCAGGGGCCACTATGGGACATAATACTGTGTGCAGGGACCACTATGGGACATAATACTGTGTGCAGGGGACACTATGGGGCATAATACTGTGTGCAGGGGCCACTAAGGGACATAATACTGTGTGCAGGGGCCGCTGTGGGGGATAATACTGTGTGCAGGGGGCCACTATGGGGGATAATACTGTGTGCAGGGGCCACTGTGGGGGATAATACTGTGTGCAGGGGCCACTATGGGACATAATACTGTGTGCAGGGGCCACTATGGGACATAATACTGTGTGCAGGGGCCACTATGGGACATAATACTGTGTGCAGGGGCCACTATGGGACATAATACTGTGTGCAGGGGCCACTATGGGACATAATACTGTGTGCAGGGGCCACTATGGGACATAATACTGTGTGCAGGGGCCACTATGGGACATAATACTGTGTGCAGGGACCATTATGGGGCATAATACTGTGTGCAGGGGACACTATGGGGCATAATACTGTGTGCAGGGGCCACTAAGGGACATAATACTGTGTGCAGGGACCACTATGGGACATAATACTGTGTGCAGGGGACACTATGGGGCATAATACTGTGTGCAGGGGCCACTAAGGGACATAATACTGTGTGCAGGGGCCGCTGTGGGGGATAATACTGTGTGCAGGGGCCACTATGGGGGATAATACTGTGTGCAGGGGACACTATGGGACATAATACTGTGTGCAGGGGACACTATGGGACATAATACTGTGTGCAGGGGCCCCTATGGGGATAATACTGTGTGCAGGGGCCTCTATGGGACATAATACTGTGTGCAGGGGCGACTATGGGACATAATACTGTGTGCAGGGGCGACTATGGGACATAATACTGTGTGCAGGGGCCACTATGGGGGATAATACTGTGTGCAGGGGACACTATGGGACATAATACTGTGTGCAGGGGACACTATGGGACATAATACTGTGTGCAGGGGCCCCTATGGGGGATAATACTGTGTGCAGGGGCCTCTATGGGACATAATACTGTGTGCAGGGGCGACTATGGGACATAATACTGTGTGCAGGGGTCACTATGGGACATAATACTGTGTACAGGGGCCACTATGGGGGATAATACTGTGTGCAGGGGCCACTATGGGGCATAATACTGTGTGCAGGGGCCACTATGGGACATAATACTGTGTGCAGGGGCCACGATGGGACATAATACTGTGTACAGGGGCCACTATGGGGGATA